>NC_079437.1:24711256-25017190 GCF_903798145.1 Danio aesculapii
TTACTAGCAACCACAGCTGCCGGTATTGTACCGTAAAATTAAGAAGAAAAAAAAAACAGCAAGATACTGTAAAACATTTCTTTTTCTTTATTTTATGTTGTTTTTGGGAGGTAATATTTCAGTAGATTGTTTTGTATTGTTCTGGGTTGATTTTTATTTTTTGTTTGGCCCCATTATTGAGATTCAAAGACTAACGTTTTTTTATGTCACCATTGTGGAGGATAGTAGCATCTGGGTGCAAGTCCAAGATGAACCAAAAGTATTTGAAGGTATGCTGCATCTTCTTTTGTTTAAAGGTAACTGTGTAGTTACTAATGCTGTGAAAATCTGTTTGCTAATTGTAAACACATGAACACATTAGTGTGTTGAATGACTTTACGTTTTTATGCATTAAGCTACATTTTTGTGAAATGAACATTGTATCCATTCATGAAATATGGTTATTATCTGGCAACCACAGCTGCCGGTATTTTTCCATAAATTTAACGAATTTATTCGAAGTGTGCTTATCCAGCATATGTTTTACATATGCTCTTCCAGCTGCAACCCAGGACTGAGAAACATCAATAGACTCTCACATTAACACAAATTCACTATGGACAATTTAGTTGATTTAATTCCCTTATAGCGCATGTATTTGGACTGTGTGGGAAACCGGAGCACCCGGAGGAAACCCACATGAACACGGGAAGAACATGCAAATTCCACACTGACCCAGCCAAGACTGGAACCGGTAAATTTCTTGCTGTGATACAACAGTGCTAACCACTGAGCCACTGTTTTGCACGCCTGTAGGTTTTTTTTTATAACAATATTCATTCATTAATTCATTAATTTTCCTTAGGCTTAGTCCCTTATTAGGGATTGCCACAGCACAATGAACCACCAACTATTCCAGCAAGTTTTTTTATATTATAAAAATATTATTTTTATAAAATTATATTATATTTTATATTATATTAACATTATATACTTTTTAATCTAAATAATTTTTTTCTGGTAAACAAAATCAACTTTGTAAAATCCTTTGACTCTAATGTAACAAAAAAAAAAAGTAAACAATAATTTTGAATCAGGCTTCACCTACTGTTCAGGTGGTCAGCATAGTGTTAACAATTGGTATTTTTTTTTTCCTATTCACCTGCAATATCTTGCCTTAAAGATAAAAAAGCTGAATTGCAGTCTAATAATTAGCTCATCAATCTCATGTAAAAGTTAATATTTTGGCTTGTGCTTTCAAGCATAACATTCATTCAGCTTCAAAGCTTCAATTACACATTCTGTATCTAGCAAATTCTGGCAGTTCTGTCCAGCAGCCTGAGAAGAAGAAACGAGGCGGTTTCTCCTGAGTGAACATTACAGTCGCTGTCTTGTGCCATTTGGGTGCTTTTTAAAACTTTCCTTTCCTTTTAACTCCCTGCTGATGGACTGAAGTGACCAGACCAACTCCTTACACGATCTGACACAAGCCTCCAGCTCAAAATAGCAGGAGCAGAATTGTGACAAATGTTTGGGATCATTACTTCTCTGAAATGTGTGTCCTGTCCTCATCTTCCCATATCTAGAAGCGATGGCTGATTTCTGAAGAACTTTCAAGTGTCCTTTCATCATCATGATTCCACAATCCACCAGAAATTGCACCATGTGCAACAATGAAAATGTGCTTTCGGTTGGCAATGAGAGGCTGAATGGCCGCTGACGCACAGGAAGTGCCATCTTCAAAATAATTAAAACACATTTTCAAATAGGCACTATCCTTGTAAATAAATGCATATTTGCAATCTAAACTATTCTAAAACTACAAAAGGTTTCAAAAGTACTTTGTGGTTCAACAGTTGTAGTATTTGTTAAACTGTAGTGAGTTTCGTCCTCTGCTGTGAGTGATACACACAGCTGAAGAGGCTGGAATAGTTCAGACACTAGAAGAGTATCACACAGCTATCTATCTATCTATCTATCTATCTATCTATCTATCTATCTATCTATCTATCTATCTGTCTGTCTGTCTGTCTGTCTGTCTGTCTGTCTGTCTGTCTGTCTGTCTGTCTGTCTGTCTGTCTGTCTGTCTGTCTGTCCAGCTATCTATCTAACCATCCATCCATCCATCCATTCATCCATCCATCCAGCTGTCTGTCTGTCTGTCTGTCTGTCTGTCTGTCTATCTATCTACACACAAACTCACACACACACCGGGTAAAATACATATTAATACATACAGTACACGTCATGATTTTTCTAGGTAAATATATTTCTAAAGGAGCTGTTGAGCTGAAATTGACCCAGATTTTGGTAAAAACCCAAACTATCCAATCATACATAAAAGTGTAACAACAATGGAATATTTTATCTATGCATATTTTAATCTATAGGCCCAGATGTCTAAAACATAGTAAAATCCCCATTAAAATCTTTATTCGGGATGCTTTCTGGATTCTAGTTTGAAAGATTTCCTAAAAGTAAAAATCCCCAAACTGACCACAGCATGATAAGTAACGGCTTTCCTTCAGTGTTAATATTGTTCATTGCGATAAACCACTGTAGACTCATAACGGTCACACACCTGTGTAGTGTCCTCCATGCATGCCTCCGTGATGGTTACACACAGCGTACAGGTCGTACAGGACGTCCGTTGCATATCTGCCAGCTTCAGGCCTGTGATGGGCCTGCTTATTCCAGCCAGGTGGCGCTCGGGCACAGCTGCTTCTCTGGACCATGTGGCGGCCCATATCGAGGCCTGTGAGGGGGAAGTGGACGAGAGTGGAGAGCTTGTTTCTGCGCTCTCCCACCTGCCGGAAGCGTTTGAGGTGGAGGATTAGGATGTCTGGTAGCGTCCATAAGCTCATCTGCACCGTGCCCTGCTGAAGCTGCTTACAGTGAGGACACTTCCACGCATCATCAGGGGCGAGCTGGATGAAGACAAGTGAAAAAAAAATGAGGACAAATGTCTCAAGGATAGATTATCTTAGATAGAGGGCTGTTGGCTTAGATTAAAGAGATAGTTTGCCCAAAAATGAAAATTGTGGTTAATAGAGTCTGACTTAGGCCATCCAAGATGCAGGTGACATTTTTTCTTTTGCAGTATTACATAAAATTAGATTTTTATCTGAAACTGTGGTTCTTGATAATCTGTTTAAGGCACCCATTTTACCCCTTTTTCAAGATTTAAGATAAGTCTTTTGTGTCTCTAAAGTTTCAGCTCAAAACACCTATCAGATTATTTATTATACCTTTCAGAATATCATTTCTGCTCTGAACACAATGTAGCTGTTTTTATTGCCTGTGCCTTTACTGCTAGCTCTTCCCACCCACTGTTCCCACGTGCCTGTTAGAGTGTGCCTCACTCTCCGCCTCGGCTGTGTCAGATAAACAGCACAGTGACAGACATGAAGGAAGCAGATCTCACGTAACGTTTGTGAGAAATACTACAGTAAGAACTTTCCCAATGATTATTTGATGTATTTATTGTGGAGTTAATTCAAGCCTTTCTGCAACGATGAGTCATGTTAATACGCGGCTGTCAATCAATACGGTGGGTCGGAAAACCACACTCTCACGTTGCGGTGAGCCTCAAAATGGGAGGGATTTGGATCCTATTTTAACGTCAGGAAAAGGAAATCTAAAAAAAGAGACTTATTGGGTTTTTAGGACTCCAACATGACTATGGATACACTATACCTACACACCGTTTTGTCCAAACAGCTTACAAAAAATTATTTTTATTATAGGTCGCTTTTAAATGAATATCAATGGCTAGCAGTATTAAGAGAGTTAAAAAAATCATACAAGCAAAACTGAATTAACAAGCGTGGCTCGTGATTATACACCGAGGTCTATTGAAGCAAATAGATCTGTACTAGATCTGAGAACTTTATCATTAATAAGTGACAGGAAGCTCATGTGGAGCTCATTGGAGACCGTTTGCTGAGGCTATGGAATAAACGCTGTAAATAATGATTTTGCACAGTTTAATCCTTTCGCTTCAAAAGACCTCAATTTGTCACTTAGAGCCATGGGTAATAATTTTGTTTCGCCAGTATGTGCTTTTTCTAAATCTCAAACAATTGTACCAGTAGCTGTTAGCTTGCAATTTAAAAATCACAGAGGGACCATTAAAAAAAAATATTCTTTAATGTTTTATTGAGGAAAAAATATCACCCTTATCTTAGGTGACCTGAGGGGGGAGTAGATGAACAGCAGATTTTCAAGACTTAAGGTTATTGCACACTGAATTCAAAATGTTCTTTGAAATTTTTGCACCACAAAAAAATCCATTTTACCTCAGGCTGTGTCAGTCGTATTGACACACTACCTCTGAAACTTTTGTCAGTCATAAAAAAAAAATAATTCAGATCGGGTTAGTTTTTTCCATTTTCACATCCAAAAAAGCTCTTCGAGAGGTGTTTTGGCAGTTCAGACCTTCTTTCCAGGCCAAAGGCAAAATGCACTTGAGCCTGGAGCACAGACCACTTTACGACAAAGAGAGTGTGAATTAAGAACCACTGCTGTAGACTACTGTATACTGGACAGCAATTTGTGTTATGTGGCTAAAGTATCATGCAAAGTATCAAAATTTCATAGATTTCCTGTTAAAAAAAATTAGCATTTCGGGATAATCCAATGCAGGGATTCCTCCGTGTGCTCCAGTTCCCCCCACAGTCCAAGGACATGCAGTATAAGTGAATTGGGTAAACAAAATTGGCCTTAGTGTATGAGTTTGTGTGTGTATGTGAGAGTGTATGAGTGTTTTCCAGTACTGGGTTGCGGCTGAAAGGGCATCCACTGCATAAAACATATGTCGGAATAGTTGGCGGTACATCACGCTGCGGCCACCCCTGATAAATAAAGGACTAAGCTGAAGGAAAATGAATGAATGATAATCCCACGCAGCTCTTTGGGGAGGAGGTTAACTCTCCTTTTCTGTGCCGTTATTTATTCCTCTTTCTTTTTCTATTTTAAAAGAGAGCGAGGAAAACAAAGCATCACTGCTTGAAATGACTCTTTTGGGAAGGGTTCATTAATACACATTAGACTCCTATGCAAGGTTTGTGTACGTGACAAATTTTTCAGTTATGAATACAAAAAAAAAAATGTACCTCATGTGTACACAAGTGTACTTCAATATACATGTACATTATAACATTGTTTTTCAACAACGTTGCTGGAGGACCACCAGCTCTGCACATTTTCCATGTCTCCTTAACCAAAGACACCTGGTTTAGATCATCAGCTCATTAGCAGAGAGTGAAAGACCTGTAATGGCCGTGACAGACAAAGGAGACATTCAAAACATGCAGTGTTGGTGGGCCTCCAGGAACGTGGTTGAGAAACACTATAACATTGTCCAGTTTTCATTAGACAATGACATTTGTTTTTTAAAATTAAGATTGTTTGTGTTATGGATGTATTTTCTGCATACCAAAATTAAATTTGTTTTTAATATCAAAAAGAGACAATATTAAAATCATATATTCAATATTCTGAAATATCACCTCTTTCTATTTTATCGTTTTTTTCTATACTTTAACATTTATTTTTGAGATGTCACCCAGCAAGCATTTTTTGTTTTCAAAAGATGTCTAATAGACATGTAATAGACGTCTAAACATAGTCATCTTGGCTAGAACAAGGCTAAATTTGGGCTGTCAGTGAAAATCTTATAGATGTCTAAGAATAGGCCAAAGCTAGACTAGTCATCAAATAAACAGAAATGAATGACTACACATATAAAGTCTGTCTAATCTGTCTATTTGAAGACAAGTCTAGTTTTGGGCTATTCTTAGATATCTATTAGATTTTTACTGACCACCCAAGTTTAGCCTTGTTTTAGCCAAGCTGTCTACATTTAGATGTCTTTTAAACACAAAATTGTTTGCTGCAAATGTGTTTTAAACAAGACAGGTTTGATGTTTATGAGACCCAGTTTGAAAGCAAGATTTTTAGTGAAACGCGTTCAATCCTGCTGCTCCAACAACCTCAAACTGCAACTTCAAGGTGATGAGTTCAAAATTCTCATGTAGAAAAAGTGAGAAATAATAAAAAGTTTACTTTTGATGCAACGCTAATATCTTTGCATAATAATGTCTATTGTACATCTGTCTTTTAATCCTTTTGGAGCTTGAGGCCACTATATAGTACGTTTCAGAAAGGAACAGGACACTTAAAGTCCTTAAACACCATTTGCATGTAAATCTTGTGTTGATTGCATTCCATTGTACTATACAAAGTGCAGTGTGTTCTGCCATTGTCAATCTTTTCCTGTATTTGTCCTCTATCAGAAAAAAAAAACACCTGCGGAATGAGAGTGAATGTCTCATAGTTGCTTAAAATTAAAGGAAAATTTTTTACAATCATCACTAAATAGCTTCACAAAATATCCAGGTCTGAGTTGGTATGAATATTTATGTGAAAGGATTAAAGTTGCTGGAAAAGAGGAAGAACAGTGCTTGAATTTTCAGATTTAAAAATATATGTCACATAACTCTTGAAAAATCTACATTCAGAAGAAAGACACTTCAGGATACAACAGTATAAACTCATTTTATACGAATGAATCTTGCCAAGCTCTTCAAGATGTGTTTTGTAAACAACCACAATAAAACAAAAAAATATGTAAACATTCTTTATAATTTTATATATTAATGCAGTAGTTTCAATAGTGATAATAATATAACAGTGTTTTTATAAGAATTATACAATTTCTTTTTATATATATATATATATATATTTATATATATATATATATATATATATATATATATATATATATATATATATATACAGTATGTATATATATATGTATATATATATATATATATATATATATATATATATATATATATATATATATATATATATATATATATATATATATAAAAAGAAATTGTATAATTCATATAAAAACACTGTTATATTATTATCACTATTGAAACTACTGCATTAATTAACAGCACAGCGGAATGAACCGCCAACTTATCCAGCACATGTTTTACACAGCAGATGCTCCTGCAGCTGAAACCCATCTCTGGGAAACATCCACACACACTCATTCACACTCAAACACTATGACAATTTAGCCTTCTCAATTCACCTGTACCGCATGTCTTTTGGACTGTGCAGGGAGAACATGCAAACTCCACATAGAAGCACCAACTGAACCAGCCGAGGCTTGAACCAGCGACCTTCTTGCTGTGAGACGACAGCACTACCTACTGCGCCCCACATATATACATATATACTTAAACTATGCAATTAACAATAAAGCTGCTATACGTACATATTAACATCTTGTTTATGGTAACCTATCACATACAAGCAACTCCACACTTGCAATAAATTAACACTTGCTTGTGCTTTCAGCTGCTTTTATTTTGCCAGATGTGTGTTTTTTGTGTATTACTTGTTCTTCTTTGGTGTAGAGCTCAAAGCACTCGTCCAGGGTGCAGCTGTGTTGCTGAACGTGGTGTTGTTGTTGAGCACGAACACTTTCCGAGTCCTTCACCACCTCCTCCTGGATATTACCAAACAGGCTGCACACAAACACAGTAACCCCGGATCATTGGACCATCAGGCATGTTTTGTTGGCTTTGTGTACTTTAAAATGAGGTGCGGAGAGAATCGCACGTACGCACAAGGAAGTGACAGATTACATTACCAGTCTTTGATTCTGTGCTCCCACTCAACAATGAGCTTCACATGTGGTGGTCCACCTGATCCACACAGCTTCAGAGCTCTGACCAGATTAAAAAAAGAAATACATGCCAAAAAGACCATGTTAATACATGTTTTCTCACAGATTTTTAATATAGACAACATATGTGGTGGATTTCAATAAAAAACAGTTCTATTCATTACAAAAAGAGACATATTTTGACATATTGACATATTTAGGAATAAAAAGATAATACATTTAAATTTAAATGAGGTGTTGCAATAAATAAATAAATAAATAAAATTACAAACTACAAAATTTCTATGAATTAATTTTTAATTTATTAACTAAATTTGTATGGTTCTCTTGATTTTTTGACATTTCTATGATTCTGTTGTGGTTTTCCTCTTTTTTTAACCTCTTTATATGTTTTTCCCTAACATAATCATTGTGATGAACACATTTTTACATCATGATTTTAAGTTAGTTTGTTAAATTAGTTCCAGTTTTGGTGCTGACTTAAATTATGTATAGTCACATATTTTATTGTATAGTATCCTATAGAAAACACTAATTCAAAAGAGAGATCGATATGCGATGTACTGATTTATGCTGGACACTGTATATATAAAATTAAAGACATTTTAAGAAAGAAGAGTGTTTGTTATGTGTTTGTGCTTTAAAAAATATCTAATTTCTTTTTCCTTTCTCTGCAAGTAACACAGCCAATTAAACAGGAGATTGTGAAATAGAACACAATGATTGCATGTAAAACATACAACAATAACTTTTAGGTTTGTTTTAAATTTACATAGTTCTTATCCTATTACCTACCCCACCAAAATGCATTTTGGATTGCACTTCAACTCCTAATGTCACTAGTTAACACACTCAAAGCATTTTCTTTCAACACCATACGTTCTAAAATATCAACCTCTACCAAATGGTTGATATGTTGGTTTATGGTAAAAGGGGAATTAATACATATACTATGAAAAATCTGAAAATATGAAGTGAAAGACCAAATTTATATAAAAAAAAAATCAAAAAAATTTTTTTTTTTTTTTAACATTTTAAAATCTTTATTTTTGAAATATGCCATAAAATATTTCAGATTCTCATTTGACAGGCTTTCTTTTTTTTTTTTTACAATAAAACCAAAATCAAGTGTAGCAGTGCAACAGGATTATGTTTGTTTGACTTTTTGTAAACCAACATTGCTGTGTGTGTAAGTCATTATTTAAAACAGTCAAAACATGGCCAACCATTTGGTAAAGCAGCAGTCAAAGGGTTAATACGATCCCATGAAGCTAGACAAGAGTGTTTTGTATGGTTGCTAATGTGTTGCTAGTGTACCAGGTTATTGCAAGAGTTTTGCTACAATATGTAATTTCTGAGATGACTTCCATGGATGCGCACGATCAATAATCAATGGTAATCTTGTGTTGTTTAATTGATGTGTGATTAACACTATCAAGCATATACTAAATGCACTAAATTCCTTTCTTTTCACATATGCAAATCAGATATGTTCACTCTTTAGTCAGGGCTATAGAGCCTTTTCACATCTCCGGGTTTCTCAGTTGTAGAAGGCATCATGGTTGGGTTAACTTAGAGCACAGTGAATGGGAGAATTCAACAAATACATTTTTTACAACCCTATTTGCTGAAATAATAAAAGAAAACAATGGTGTTATAAAGATTTTCAGAAAAAAAGTAAAAACTATTGTGTGAGACTAATGACGGCAACCAGAGGAGAGAACAACATCAAATTTATTCTCAGCCCAGTGCTTCCCACAGGTTTGTGGTGGAAGCCGGATTTAAACACACCATATAAATAGTATAAATAGTAAACAAAACAATTAAATTTTTAACAATAATTTTTTTATTTTATAAAATAGCCTATGTAATATATTAACATCATCAAATCAATAAAATAATCAGCAAATGAGAAATAAAAGACAGAAAAAGGAATAAAAACAGACAATATTTCTATTGCGCAAATGCTATGATTAACCATTACTAATTGTGTACATATATTTTGCAGCCAGTTTAGACCAGTCATTTCCTCCTCTGGGGGCGGATGTTTGTTTATATTGAGCGGATACAAGAAAGTGTAAAAGGATGTTAATAATAGTAAAAAAACAATGGTGTCACTAAATATACTTGGGCGGCCGTTAATAAAATCAATCACTTCTTAAAGCAGGGACTTACTGCACCCTACTGGCAATTAATTGTTATGACAGGCTTGAACCAGCTGAGACAGGGGTGCCCAAACTTTTTCGTATAAAAGGCCAAAAACCAAATATCATTGAGAGCCATGAGCCGAAGGTAAATATACCAAACTATATTACATTAAAGTTGCCATGGGTAATTTCCTAAATTTAGTTTTAATAATATTTCAAAATAAATAGAAAACATTGCTTTAAATCGTAATTACTTATGCAGTATAACTTTTAAAATGATTGCAATAAAAACAATCACATTTATAACACAATGCTGAATACACTAGTCAAGCAGAATCTGCCTTTGCCTTGATTTGTTCACCAAAGTCTCTGCATTGTCGGGTTACAGTATGTACATTTAAACAAAATCAGATTAACTTTCACCATTTAATTGAAATATTTAATTTCAGTATTAACTTTTAACAATAAAACAAACAAAGGGTTACAATAAAGTTGAATTGACAATCTCAAAACCATCCTCATCATTCTCCTTCTCTTCTCAGATGGAATGGCGGGCCAAATCAAAGGTTACCATGGGCCAACTTTGGCTTACGGGCCCTAGCTTGGGCATCTCCACGAGCTAAGAAAACAGCACATTAAACAGACTCAGTAATATAGATAAATTCATGTTTCCGAAAGAAAAAAAATAATTCTATTGACAAATATTTAATATTTAAGGTACACACACCCCTATTTCTCAGTTATGGTTTGAGGTTGATATGTAATTTATATGAAGTGCCTGCCCATGTTTTTTAGCCTTGGTTCTAAAATAATTCATTTTTACTCATAAACGTTGCTAAATTCGATTTAAAACCGACATATTACAAAATCACAAAACTAGAAAACGTGTAACTTTAGCAAAGAAAATGAACAAGAGAATCATCAAGAGAAGATTTGTTACAAGACGTTAAGATGATTATGAGATTAGTGTCATCTTCATCGTCTTTAAAGACTCAGCTGCCAATATTTTATGGCTGTTGTCATTATATAACCTTGTGTGATGTAAATACCACTTAAGGGCTGTGAAATGCTATGAGGGCCTTAAATATTGGCGGCTTCTCAAATGTTGTATTTGACATTAAAAATGAAAATAAATATATGATTAATTCAGTACCCTATTGGATATCCGTACCTGTAAAAACAGCATGGACTATAAAGTGTGGCTAATGAAGAATACTGCATAAGTTCAAAGCTGCGTTTCATATATAAAGTATGAGTTCATATATAAAGTATGAGCTGTTTGAAATGAAATTGATTTGTATACTGATCTGTTTGACTGAACACGTAATATTACCTGTCCACTGCAGGGTGGAAAAGCGGCCGTCCGTCTTGGGGATTTAAGTAGCTATAAGATGCAGATCCTCCAACAACACGAATCTTGAACAACACCCTGAAATTCTAATAAAAAAAAGATTGGAAGTCATTATTAGGAAAAGGTGAAAGAAGCATAAAATACTGAGGAGTTGATTATGAGCCATTTTCATGAAAATGTAGCTAAGTGGAAACTTCAATATTGTCAAACTGTGAAATTATGTGGTAGAAACATTTAGACAGTTACAGACTACATGAGAAGATGTGTCTTCAACCACAAGTAACAACAGTATGTTCATGATCAAATTAAGTATTATTGTTTAGCAATAGCTGTAAAAGCTGTACTTTTTATATAAATAGATGAATCTAGGAATATCAAATTATATTTATAAACATATAAAAATGTCAAACATGTAAAAAATTAATAATATATTTAATAAAATCATTTAAATATATTAGCTTTTTTACAGCTGTATTTATTTGAATAAAATTCCAGTAAAATATCATTGCAATTTAAAATATCCGCTTTGTATTTTAGTCAGGGATGCACCAATCAACTGTCAAAAAATAAATAAATCAACTGGTAGATGACATGCAATAGGAAACTGGATTTGCATACAAACTGCATCGCAAGAACTTAATACTACAAAGTCTATAAAGGAAATGATAACAGAGATCATAGAAGATGAAGAAGGGAACAGATGCGCAGATTTGAGAGAAAGACATGGTGATCCTGACAGGATTTTCACGGTATGATCACAGGTGACAGGAGCCAAATGTAAAAACACGAGATGCAGTCATTTTAACCTTCACTCATTTTATACTTCCATGATATCCTAATACTTTCAATATTAAATACTGTACAGAACATATTTATGCGTTTGGCCAGTTTTCATTACAGCTCATTTACTTTTATTTGATCGCTTGGGTTTATATTTCAAAGTCTAAAGCTTGAGTAAACATAATATTTTTAACGTATATTTAATGTACACAGGCTTCATTTATTAAATTTGTGAATCTGAAAATGAAAATAAAATGTTATATGTGGATTATGGTAAGTAAGACTGTTTGAAAAACTCAGTGGTGTGCGTACTGTTCATGATGTGTGAAATATTGGAAGATCTTAATATTGTTGTGTGTGAGGCATCTATCAGTGAAACATACTGTCTTAATAAAAGCGTAGACAGTACTAGATTATTTTAAAAAGACATAAAATCAAATATATAAATAAAATAAAGAATAATAATTATATTAAGAAACTCTGAAACATTTCTGCAGTCTGTATTCTTTGATGAAAGAACCAAATTCCTTTTAAATAGACATAATTTGTAATAAACCGTCTTTAACTGTCTCTTTTAACAATTTTTACTTCCATTGATTTTAGTCCTTCGGATTTTTCACATCACCAAGTCATTTGTGCACATCATAAAAGCCTTTTTCATTCTTTTGAACAAATTGTGAATACTCTGGTACAGTACAATCAAGCAGAGGTTTATAATGAGTTCTTTGCTGTTCCCTTCATTATTAAAGGGCCCCCTCTTTCGGTTCAAGTCTACCTCAGAATTTAAAGAAAAATGCTTGATGATGGCCATCGAGTGCTGTGAGCAGAGGGAGCAGTGGGCATGGCCGGTAGAGCAGAGGAAAAAGAGGGGAGCGAACAATTGTTGTCAGTTGGCTGACAAAATGAGTCAAACCATGAGGAGACCCATAATTTTATAGTTAAAGTTAAAATGCAAAGAAATGAAGAGTAAGTAATTTAGTGCCCCGCTACAAATGTTTTTCGTAATTTCATATACTCATAACCACAATTTATTATATCATCATAAAGATAATCATGTTTATATAAACCAGTGGTCTCAAACTCAGGGCCGCAGCTCTGCATACTTTACCTCCAGCCACCTCCAACTCACACCTGCTTAATAGTCTCTAGTAGTCTTAAACACCTTGAATAGTTGGATCAGCTGTGTTTAATTAGGGTTGGAGCAAAACTGCAGAGCTGCGGCCCTCCAGGAATCCAGTTTGAGACCCATGATATAAACACTATAAATGAGGAGGACTTCTTTCTTCCTGAATCCCCTGGTCTGAATTGCAGACACAGTGGATAGAAGTGCAGCAGATCTCTTGTCCTTTCCATTTCTACCATTTGCCCTGCCGGTAATCTGGAGTATTTTAAATATAGGCGAACAGAGCAGCACGGATATAGGCTGAATGGTAACAAACTCAACTGATAAAAGATCACCATTCTCCAATTCTCGTACAGCTCTCCCGACAAACATGTTTGCTGCAAAACTAACAGCTTTACTGTATCGGCCCTGACAGAATCGCTGAGAAAAACATGCAACAAACCCCATGGATCATGGAAACAAACACATACTTCATGAACGGCTAAATACTGCGTGCCGTGCACAGACGCGTCTCACCCAGTCATTGGGTCTCACAGCTTGGCAGGTTTGCCTTGCAATCAGAAAGTATGTGCTCTCATGAATAATTAAGAAGCAGGGTCTTCTTACAGGATAAGAAAACTCCTATAAAACTGCTATAATTAATAATGAGAAACCGACACTTCATCACTGCACTAGCAAATTCGCGCTACGCCACCAATTTTGATCTCGCCCCAAAAATTATTTAAAACCTGGAAGCTGAAATTAGCAGACAAATATTCAAAATTATCCAGTTTTCCCCACAATTAAAGCTGACAAGTGCTAATGTTGTCTTAACTGATGCTCAACACACACAAATCTCTTGAACTTTCAAAAAAGTACTCCAGGGTTTCTTGAACCCCTAGTGGCTCATGTCATGTTCATAAAAAAAGTATTTTCTTATTTTTCTGTTGTCCAACCCCTCAGAACATCACTTGCGTAGGTCTTTTCAGGATTTTTTAAAAGCAAAATACCAGAACTAGTTAGTAATACACTTTTAAACATATATTTTGCTTTAAACATTGCTGTCAGACTATGGCCCGATCCCAATTCTATTTTTGTACCCCTTCCCCTTGGCCCTTAAAACCAAGTGTAAAGGGGAAGGGCTTCAAAATTTACGCCTAAGAATTGGGACAGCACTACAGCACCTGCACATGTCATCGCAATCTCATGCTTCATATGAGTGAGCTGCTGTAGTTACTCCAGTTGCTTTTTTTTGGTATTTATCTTCAAGAAATCACTGAAGGCATATATTACGTTTTCATAACGATCTAATGTAGCAAAATAAGATCGTAACTATACTGTGCATTTACACAGTGGCCATATTCATCTATGTAAACACACCAAAAACAACATTAACATTATAGCAGACACTGTAAAAAGGTCATTCCCAGCCACTAGACTTTTCTGAAGGGTATTCGAGTGTCATCGAGTGTCAGAATGTTAGTGGACTACTGTACAGGAGTTATTATTATGAATTATAGACAGCAAAATTTAGCGGACTTTATTTTAGCGGGTTTTTAAAAAATGACAGTAAAATGCGGTTATGAATATATTAAAACGTGTTTGTTTGTTTGTTTGTTGCAAAAATTCGTAATAATGACAAAAAATACTAATTTGTGGATCTCCTTATTCCGGGTTAAGCTATACTGCCGTTGTGGCTGGTGTATTCTGGGAAATTTACCCCTTGGTTTCAAGTGTGGTCCTGGAAAATCTTCGTTCAAAGGGGTATTCACCCCTTCCCCTTAGCCCTACGCCTTCAAGTTATAGAGAATTGGGACACCCCTACCCCTTGACGTGAATGCGCAAAACGAGGGGTAGGGGTAAGGGGAAGGGCTAAGGGGTAGAATTGGGATTGGGCCTATATGTCTTAAATGTATAAATTGTATACAAGAATCTTGAAGTTTACTAATAAAGGGGAATGTATACAGTGATATATTAACCAATTATCAAGCAGTTCTCTAAAATGTTGTACTTCAGCGATAAACATAACTGACAGATAAAAGGCAAGAAACGTGTCATCACCTGAGAAGTGCATGAAAAAACGCATTATGGAAGAATACCGTGAGGCAAAACAGATTAAGAACTTAAATAGGCCAAGGACGCAGGCATGCTTCTGATTAAATAAAACCCATGTTCTTAATGGTGTCCTTGCAACGGTTGTGTCAAAAGATGCAGTTGAATGTTTGCAGAATAACAACGTGCTCAATCATATAGGTGTTTCATAAACAGATCATGTCCGTGATCCAGCAACTTGCATGCTATTTTATACTGTATGGTGCATTTCTTGTAACGTGCCTGGAATTACACTCACCAAGTGCCAAAGGTGAGTAAAATCAGCATTGGTATATGAAATTCAGCAGTTGGCTGGTGACTTTAATTAGATCTAATAATGTCTGAGCATGTGATATGGTTGATAAGCAGGATAATCTACTAGAATGGCATTAAACACTTTGAATTAATATCTCATGGATTTGTTCTTTGCCACTATTTTGAACATTAAAACTGATTAATGGTTAAAGCTGATAAAACTCAGCTACTTTCACATCAAATAAAACTTTTAGCAAGTATTGATAAGGTGCAGGATTGCTTGTTTGTTTTATGCACACCATGACATTGTGATTTTTCTTTTCTACAAATCTATCGTTTCTTCAGGTGTATTCCCAGCAAACAATTTTGTGATTAATATACGTCTAAACATAGACAGCTTGGCTTAAACAAGGCTAAAGTTGGGTGGTCAGTAAAAATCTAATAGACATTTAAGAATAGCCCAAAACTAGACTAGTCGTCAAATAGACAGATTAAACAGACTTTATATGTGTAGTCATTAATTTCTCTTTATTTGATGACTAGTCTAGCTTTGGCCTATTCTTATTCGATTTTCACTGACAGCCCAAATTTAGCCTTGTTCTAGTCAAGACAACCATGTTTAGACATCTGTTATACATCTTTTAAAAAATGCTTGCTGGGCAAAGTTTGAACTGATAAATCTATTTTCAATAAATGAGAAGCTTTCCACTGGCTAATTGCAATTTATATTTTACAGTCGATATACTACGAAACAGCAATACTATGAAATATTTCATAGTTATTTTATACAGTACATAATGTATAAATTCTCACACCTTGAGGGAATGATATCTATTTCTCCAGGCCATGAGTTTGTATGTTATGTCAACTGACTGGGTACGAATAAGCAAATACTGTTGGGTATTTTGAGGCACTAGTTTGCGAATGTTAAGGATGATTTGAGAAATGTATCAAATCACATGAGAAAATCTGTAAGAAAATGTAAGACAAACATTCTGAATTTTAAAAATATACATTCTGAAGCATACTAAATTGTATACATTCTTTCTGAATAATAATAATAATAATAATATTAATAATAATAGTTTAAAAATAATAATAATAAAACAGATATTTAAATCTGACATCAAATATTTAAATATTTAAATATTTAAACACCAAAATATTTAAATCTGTCATCATTCGCTCACCATTCACTGGTTCAAAACCAATCTGGGTTCTTCTGTTGCACACTAAAGAAGATACTCTGAAAAATGCTGATAGCTGGCACCCATTAATTTCCACATATTTTTGCAATGGAAATCAATGTGTTCCAGCGATCAGCATTCTTCAAAATATCTTCTTTTGTGTTCAACTCATAAAGGTTTAAAACCACATAAGGGAGAGTAAATGATGAGGTAATATAAATTTTTGGGTGAACTATCCCTTTTACAGTTGTACTCCGGCTTGTGTGTCTACAAATACACCAGAAGGGGGCAGCAAATAGCAAATGATCAACAAAAAGTGTCCTTCACAAGATAGCAACAGAAAGGAGGAGGATTTTTTTGAGGAAGTTTACTTTACTACAAATTTTAAATTGTTATTGTGTTTTTATTTTCTTTTATGTACTGAATCTCCAGCTAATCTCCATCAGTTAAATGATAATCTTGTTGAAATGTGGTAATCTTACATGAGCCTGTGAGCCGTTGATCATGAGATAGTAGAGTTTGCTGAGGATGCTCTGCTGAAGCTGATCCCATGACACTGATCTGTCCTCTCGCATCAGAAACGGAGGACCAAATCTGCAGGTAAACACATGCGAGGTTAGTTTGTTCAATTCATTTTTTCTGCACAGCACTTTCACAAAAAACTATTGTCCCAAAACAAGCAAATTATTTCATTACACTCAGTATCTGAAAAAGTTAAGGTGTGAGAAAAGTGGACAAATTATATAATGTACTTGTAAAATGTGTGTTTACATTGTCAAACCAATGCAATAATGTTGTCAAAGTAAGCTAACAGAGAAACGTTCATCATGTTCACAGATAAGAGACACATTTTACATTTACATGAGGTCACTTTTTTTTTCAGTCAATCCTTTTCATGATTTAGTATTTTGTGAGGTTTATTTCTGACAGTCAATTACTGTATAGACGCTATAGGCTGCACGATATTGGAAAATTCTACATTGCAATATTTGGTAACACTTAATTTATTGATGGCCCATTTGAGTATTAGTAGACCGTCTGCTTAATATCTGTTGATACTGCTCCTTCAACAGACATCTAACTGACTATAAAAATCTTTGCAAGTACATGTCAACCTACACTAACCCTAACCCCAACCTAACAGTCTTATAATCTAATAATCTAAATCAATTTATAATCTAATGAGAATTAGTTGGCATGTAGATGTAACTTAAATTCAACAAAATAAATAAAATAAATTGTGACCCTATATTTTCTCCTCTACAATAAATATACACTGCGATATAATTTCACCAGATAACTTTGTGCCCTAACAGTTTTCTGGAGAGAGCAGCAGTATTCAGGTACAGAAATTGAATAATCAAAAAATAATTAAAGTAAAATAGCACTGTATAGTCTTCATCATATAAATAATTAAATATAATCAATCCTTTTAAACTTTTAAAATGCTTTAAACTCTCTTCAAATGCTCACAGTCACAGGCCTTTAAACACATGCAGATGATAAACTTTCACTTTATTATGGTTTAATTCTGCAGCGTCTCCACAAATCTCTTGTGTTTTTACCTGTGCTTTCTGGTCTGATCAATAATCCTAACTCAACATTGAATATGTTGCGATGTGACTATTACAGATGCACACATTGCGATATCGATGCTCAGACAATATATTGCGCAGCCCTAACAGATGCTTAGCTTACAAGTATGACTACAAAAAGCAATTTAACTTGTCTGAATAACTTGTCTGGATGATTTGAACCCTTCAAAGATACATAAAAGAATTATGCTACAAAAAGAATACAGCTTTACCCTCAAAATACATGTCCTTTAATATTCTTGAGGAGATTTTTGTATCTTCTTATTTTTTAAAGACTTATTACAATAAGAAACAAAGTAAGTAAAATAGCGTGTGTGTGTGTGTGTGTGTGTGTGTGTGTGTGTGTGTGTGTGTGTGTGTGTGTGTGTGTGTGTGTGTGTGTGTGTGTGTGTTTACAGGTCATGGTGTGAATTATGTGCAAGTTGAAATGTAAATAATTTAATGAATGAATTTAATTTAATCAATAGAAAAATGGTAAATGCAGCAATTAAAAAGTAAACATTTACTTATAAATTAGAAAATGTTGATGAAATGTATTTCCTACACTTGGAATGGGTTTTTATGGTTAATTATTTAAAAATATCTAGTACAATTGACATCAGATACATTTTTATTAACATTTTCATATGTATTTATATTTAATTTAATGTTTTTTATTCTTCAAGGCCAGCAACAAAATTATTCATGGTTCTAGTTTATGTTTTATCTCAGTATATGCAAGTTCAGATAACTTTACTGCCACATTAAAAGATTTCAATAACGTAAACCAATTGCAATGTTAGCCTCATAAACATGCAGTTACATGCTATGGAACTTGCATTACTTTTGACAAGGCTTATATTAATGTATTAGTAGTCCTTGAACTTAAAAACCTACATAGATTTCAGTTGGTGACCACATTTTTAGGCCTTTTATGTTAACATTTAGGTCACTTCGAGGTGTTTATTTGTCAGATAAGCGTCTGCATTCGGACACTGTCCTCAAAAATGTCCTTAAAAATCCACCCCACCCTGTTTAGTTTATTTGTCTCTCTTCTTCCAGCAGGAGGCTAGTGATTAAGTTTCTAGCCAGATTTCTGCCACAGGAGCATGAATAAAGGAGACAAAACAAACAAAAGTGAGCTGAGGGAAAGCGAGTCTTTCAGAATGCGATAAACACGTAATTGTGTTGGGCCTTCGCCTCAGCCAAAAACAACTGTGGAGTTTTCCCTGACAGGAGGCAGAGAGAGAACTGAGATCTGAACAAACACGCTTTGATGCCGTGAACGTCACAGTTCGCCTTGGGCAACAACACCGTGAGATTTTCACCAAATTATACAGCAATAAAGTGCCTGTACGCCTATCTAACTGTCCAGCTACTATGTCTGATGCTGCACACTCTCTAAACATCAAATACACAAATTTAAAAAAAGAAAACAGCATTTGGTAAACATTTCAGTAACATAATTTGGTGTAATTACATTGCAGATATCACAAATTAACACTGTCTTTAGTATAATATCAAAATACAGATATATAAATTGAGCTTTTTATTTTAAATATTCATTTTAAATGAGCCATGTGCTCTAGAAGCTATGCAATTATATAAATGTATGATTTTTACTATAAAAGGTGCATTTCTAATATATGGAACTTAAAAATGTTTAAGATTAAGAAATTTAATGTAAATAGCAGATAACTGTGTAATTCAACTAGTAAAATGCAGTTCAATATTTTTTATATCAAAATATGTTTTTACTAAATCAATATTTGTGTATATCAAGAATTTGATTTCTGGAAATTATTATTATTTTTTTGCTGGTTCATAATATCAAGAATGATAATTTTAAGCAAAGACATTCATACCCTAGAAATAATTATGAACATATGAAGACATTGTATGGATATTATATACAGTTGAAGTCAGAATTATTAGCCCCCCCTTTGAACTATATATATATATATATTTTTTTAAATATTTCCCAAATAGTTTAACAGAGCAAGGAAATTTTCACAGTATTAATTATTTTTTTCTTCTGGAGAACGTCTTTTTTGTTTTATTTCGGGTAGAATACAAGCAGTTTTTAATAAAAAAAAATAAAAAAAAACATTTTAAAGTCAAAATTATTAGCCTTTTTAAGCTATATATTTTTTCGATAGTCTACAGAACAAGCCATCGTTATACAATAACTTGCCTAATTACCCTAACCTGCCTAGTTAACCTGATTAAACCTTTAAATGTCACTTTAAGCTGTATATAAGTGTCTTGAAAAATATCTAGTCAAATACTATTTACTGCCATCATGACAAAGATAAAATAATCAGTTATTAGAAATGAGTTATTAAAACTATTATGTTTATAAATGTGTTAAAAAAAAATCTGCTCTCCGTTAAACAGAAATTGGGGAAAATAATAAAAAGGGGAGTGGGCTAATCCGGGGAGTGGGGGTGGGGACTAATAATTCGAACTTCGACTCTATATATACACATTATATAGACATGGTATGAATATATTTAAATATATAAATTCACTGTAGATTTGATAGAAATTAAGAGAAACCTGAAAAATCTTAGTTTCTCTTTATTTTATTTTTCATTTATTAGGTATGGTTTTGAATGTTAAAATATCTTTCATGATATAAATCTATTGTAACAATTTCTCGAAATATATTTAAAAAATTTCAGAAAATGACAGTAGGTCAGAAAAAAAAATCTGCGTTATCAAATATTTATTTATTTTTATTTAATTTTTAATTTGTATTTATTTATTTATTTATTTATTTATTCAGGGACAATGTACAACATGACATGTTGTGCCATAGTTAGATATTAATGTAATTCACATCTGTAGTCCCTGGGCAGGAAGTTGTAACAAGTTGAACAAAATTCATTTATTTATTTTCTTTTTGGCTTAGTCCCTTTATTAATCAGGGGTCACCACAGCAAAATGAACCACCAACTTATCCAGCATATGTTTTACGCAGCAGATGCCCTTCAGGTGCAACCCAACACTGGGAAACACCCATACACTCTTGCATTCACACACATACACTATTACCAATTTAGCTTACACTATTCACCTATAGCATAGGGAGAACATGTAAACTCCACACAGAAATGCCAACTGACCCAGCTGAGGCTCGAACCAGCGACCTTCTTGCTTTAAGGCGATCATGCTACTCACTCCACCCACCACTGCGAAGCAAGTTTAACAATAATATTAAAAAATACTTAGTTACGCTTACAGTATAATACATACATTATTTCATAGCCAATAAAATGAAATGAAATCAGTGGTTGCATATTAGATTTTCTTTGTGCCAAATTTTATGCATGGTTTTAAAAATATTAAAAGTGGTTCTCTCTCTAATATACACTGGTATTTTATTCCATCTTTCTGCTGCTCTAACTGAAAAAAAACAAACAAACTGATTGTCCAAAAACGTTTCTCTTGAGTTTAACTGAACAATCACCTCTAACCAATGACCTGGTCTGTTTTATATTGTCCTGGCAGAATTATTTTCCCATCTCTATCACAATTTGTTATTATTGCATTCTTAGTATCTGTTTTCAAATTACTGCATTACATATCAGCAGGATCTAAATAGCTAAAAAAAATTAAATAACTGTTTTGCTCCTGGTAAACACTATTTAACCCCATTTGCCCTATGAAGGAAGCTAGTAAGGGAAATTACTATGTAAAGGGAGTTATTACATAGACAACAATAACAAAGAATGCCAAGAACAATTAGATTAAGAAATCCTATCTTGGTCAGTTTAATTAGATGCATTTTTATTTATTAAAAATGGACATGCGGAAATCACTACATTAAGCCTACAGCGAGCAATGAGTCACAAACACAATCATTGTGAACTCAAATGTGAAACTCTTTGCTGACTTTCTGAACTTTTCCACTGTTTGATGTTGCACACGCTGAACATCAAAAGATTGCTCTCTCGCAATAAACCTGCTCCTGTGATGATCTTAAAATGACAGAAGTCCTTTGGGATATAAAGTTCAACAGCCAACATTCCATACTTTCCATAATCTGTCATTTTTTAGCTGAAATCTACAGTGATCTATTGTGATTTGTATCATTTATAAATGCATTCATTCATTTTCCTTCAGCTTAGTCCCTTATTTATCAAGGGTCACAACTGTAGATCGAACCACCAACTATCCGGCATATGTTTTACGCAGCGGATGCCTTACCAGCCATAACCCTGTACTGAAAAACACCATACACTCTCACATTCACACACACACTTATACACAATGGCCAATTTTATTTACCCAACTCAACTATACCACATGTCTTTGGATGGTGGGGGAAACCAGAGAACCTGGAGGAAACCCTTGCAAACACAGGTTCTCGAACCAGCAACCTTCTTGCTCTGAGACGACAGTGCTAACCACTGAGCCACTGTGCCACCCATCATTTATAAATGGCTTATCTTAAGCTTTAAATTTACAGTGTTATTTTAGAAGGATTTACATACTAATTCTAATATGTATTAATATTTCAAAACTAAAATAAAACCTTCAGGATTTTCTCACATATGGACACATATTTATTTATTTATTTTTATATATAAATTGAGGGTTTTCAAATTTTTAAACATTTTAAACTACATGCATCAGACCTTGCTCTACAGCAGCCTGTGTAATCCCACAATCCTTGATTACACACACACAGCTAAAGCTTGTCATTACTTATAACAAGGACTACAGTATGTATAAACACTCAGTGCCTCACTTAGCGGTATGATACATGAATGTGCTTCACACAGGTTTCTTCATCTCATTTATATACACTATGAACAGCAGCTATGCTAATTATTCTCTTTATTCTCTATTTCCACCTGGGGATACTCATCCTGAGGCCCTTAGACTATGCAGCGCCAATCCAAGCGATCCAAGACCAGCGACGAGATGATCCTAAGGTTTCCATAATCCTGGACCAGGCCATATCCTGAGCAGCTGCTGTGGTGATCATGGAGGAGTGGAGAGCATGTTCCTGTTCCTGTGACGCTCCAGGGACAGACGGGTCTTCGCTGAGGCCCAGCTTCCAGCCTCCGGTGCTTAGACTGCAGCTCTGCACAAGACACTTGGCCAGTGGAGAAATGATTGTACCCATCTGAGCCTGGTTCTCTCTAGGTTTTTTTTTTTTTTTTTTTCACTTTCGCCAATTGGTGAAGTTTTTTCCTCGCCGCTGTGGTCACTAGATTGCATGGTTCGAGATCTGTAAAGCTGCGCATCGATGGATTTGCTCTTCAGTGTTTGGACTCTCAGTAGTGATTATTAAACCACACTGAACTGAGCTAAACTGAACTGAACTTAAACACTACAAACTGAACTACACTGTTCCAATTTACTATGATCTTTTATGTGAAGCTGCTTTGACACAATCTACATTGTAAAAGCGCTATACAAATAAAAGTGAATTGAATTGAACTATGTATATACTCTACATACACTCAAATAGGGCTGAGTCTTGTTATCTTGTAGTGAGCATTAATATGCACTTGTAGTAGGGTTTTAACCCTTGTTTGTTTGATTGTTTATGTTTGTTTTTATTCCTGCCTCGATTCGTCAACTGTTTAACATTTGTGTTGAGTCTGCCTGTATGACCATTCTCTAATAAAAGCTGCATTTGAAAGCTGATCTACTCATTACACCCAATATGTGCTTTTGAAAAGAAAGCAAGACAGCAAGCAACAATTCATGTTTTAGCACCTTATTACATGCATTTGAACAAACAAAATCGTTCATTCATTCATTCATTCATTTTCCTTCAGCTTAGTCGCTTTTTTCATCAGGGGTCGCCACAGCAGAATGAACCACCAACTTATCCAGCATGTTTTACACAGCAGATGCCCTTCCAGCTGCATCCCAGTACTGGAAAACACCCATACAAACTCATTAACATACACTATGGCTAATTGAGTTTCTTCAATTCACCTATAGCCCATGTCTTTGGACTGTGTGGGAACCCGGAGCACCCGGAGGAAAATGCCAACTGGCCCACCCGGTACTCGAACAGACCTTCTTGCTGTGAGGCTACAGTGCTAATTACTGAGCTATGTGTCACCCACCATATATTCATATTTATACTATTCATCATCGACATAAACAGCTGTGTATGCACTATTTCAAGCTGTGTACCTTATAAAGGAACATCATTTAGTAGCAAAGTAATTGGTTTAACACATTTACATTTCATTTTTATTTTGTTCAGTTTATAGACAGGTTTATACAGTACTACCCTTCTCAAAGCGATTACAATATAATTTGGATTGTGCATTTTTATTCCGATTGAGGTATATGAGGTATAATGACTTTTAAAACAATTAAAATTCTCCATGTAGATGCACATATTTACGTGGTCACATAATTTCTCCTTGCTTTTTTTATCAGAAGTCGCCAAAGACACTACAGCCAATTCACTTTACCCACAAACAGTACAGTAGTCAGCATTTAAAGTGGATCAAAACATGATTAAAATGGTGCCAAAACAAGAACAGATGTTATTCAATATTTTTATACAACAACTTTTCTGAAATGTTGACTAATACATAAAAAGCTGATCCGAGCACCCACATCTTGGCCCAAAGGTGAATAAATCAACTGCAAAATTTAAGTTTTGGATGAATTAAATGCTTCATGGTTTAGTTATGGCTAAAAATAACAACACTAATCCTAATACTCATCGTGGGTTTTATATGAAACCTCAGGCAAATGCATCCTTATGCTATGTGCCTAGCGTTAACATTACGTTTCTATTTTTGCCATTTAATGAACTCACGACTACAGCTATTACAGCTAGTATTAAAATCTTTTCTAGACTTTTTTTCTGACGTGACAAAAAATGTATCAAAATATCACTGCCTTCAAACTGATATCTACTCACTACTAGCTCATCTGTTAGAAACAACTGCATGTTAAAAGTCCCTCTCTGTCTATCACTGCCATTAAAGTGTGTTAGAAACTTGTATAACAAAAGGCCAAGGAACAAAACTTGATTTCTGGAAGCATTTACACCTAAGAGAGTATTGATCTCTGAGCCACTGTCGCTGTCAAAAGCGTCTGAACGATTGCTCTGACGTGACGAGCGTCAAACAATCTTTGACAAGCTTTTAGAGCCAAAGTGAAAAGGTAAGGTATGATACTGTAGATGTTTGGCCAAGCCTGCATTTTCTAGCATTAAGACTTTTTCGACTTGGTGATGTCTTCAAAGGTACACTAATAAAGCTATTACTAGTAGTCTCTGTACATTTACTGCATATAAACGCTTGAAATTAAATGTATAAGTTTACATTTGAGTCTACTTTTGTAAATAACTTCCCTATTAAGCAATTAATGATTTTTTTTCAACATCAACAGACAAGATAAAAATGTTCAAAATGCAATAATTAGTGCACATCTTTAATAGAGACACTTGGGTTTCAAGGCATTTTTTTTCTAGGTTATTACATTAATGTTTTCTTGTGTTTGTATATGGAAAAACAAATATTGGACACATTACAGTTTTTCTTTCTCATGACTTCATAATGTAAAACTTTTTCTATTTTTTTAGCTTGAAACTTTCTAGTAAAGCTCAGAGTGTCTTCTTTCCAATGATAGCTTAATAATGTTTGTAGCTCAGTGGAGTCAAGAACTGTGACTATTTAAAGTTAGGTAGGTGTAAATCCCCAGAAGTGAGTGCTGGCTAACATGATTTTAATATAGTTTAATATAAGTCTAAATTACCTTTATAAAATATAAACATACTATTGGTGAAAATATTATGCTTGCTTTTAAGCTAGAAAATTTTAAAGCCTATATAGTACACAGCATATGCTATATGTAATATAAGCACTGCACAAAATGATGCAAAAGAATAGTGAACTTGAATCATGAGCTAAATCGTGTTGTGACTATAATAGCAATGCACTAAAACATGGATAGTTCATGTTATGTTAACATGTTTTTTGTAGCAGATTTATTTTTATTATTCATTTTTTGTCTTTCTTAAGACAGCGAAGTAGCTTGAAAGGAAGAGTAGTTGGAGAGAGAGAGAGAGAGAGAGAGAGAGAGAGAGAGAGAGAGATCGGGAAAGGTCAACTAAAATCAGATGGCAATTTATACAGCAAAATAACTTTAAATGGCATTACAAAATATACAAAAGACTTAAGTATTTTTCATCAAAATACAGAACTTACATTTAAAATGTATAATATGTTGATGCACGATTCTTTATCATTTGCTGATATTTTTTAATAGACAAAGTTGCACAAATATTTCACGTTGTTGCCAGCTAAAATCTTATTTCTGTCTAATAAATTTAGATGCCATTTACTTTGTCAATATATAAAAAACATAATTGCATTATAAGGTATTCCATACATGCATACAGTATGTTTCTTTTTATGTTAGAAACTTAAAAAATTTGTCAACTAAAATGGTATTTCCATTCACTAAAAAGCAGTGTTGGGCAATAACACGTTACTAGTAATGCGTTACTGTAACGGCTTTACCTTTGACAGTAACTAATAGTGTAATGCATTACTCTATAATTAACTCAAAAATGACTTGTAACAGTAATACATTATTTTTGGTGTGAGAAATCGATAAAGTAACTGAATTATTTTTTGAATGTAACTAGTAACTATTTTTCAGTAACTAGCACAACACTGATAACAAGATATATAATCAAAGCAAAACTTTCAAAAAGAACTGAAAATTACATTATGAAATATATTAAAGTATATCATTTTAACATTAAGATACTAAAACTTTGTTTAAATGAATAGACAATATGTTTTATGCTGTTTGCACACTTGCTGAGACTTTTTTCTTTCGACTTTTAAATGAGGTTTTAATGAATAACTGTTTTTTGCAATCTCAAAATACAGTCAGTACTTTGTACAGTACCTCACTGCCTGCTGTCCCGCTCCGGCTGCATTACACACCAGCAACAGGACCTTCAGCATCCCATCGGCTTGGTTCAGGAACTCGGATGACAAAGCACCGGATGCGGCCAGACGGTGACCCTCCGGCCCAGACGAGGAGTACGGAGAGGACGGAAGACTGTGGTGAAACCCTGCGAGGACATGGAGAGCTAGAGGTCACCTCCTAACACGGGCAGATTTATTGTCTGTGGCTCTACATAGCCGAATAATGTCAAACTTTATTGCGCTACAAAACAAGGTGACATACAGATGGGTAGAGTGAGGAAGAGAGTGAAGGAGAGAGAGAAAGACAGATGGAGACATGCAAATAGAGCACAGCAGACAGCAGACTGAACACAGTAGGGTGTGTGATCTGACGCCAGCCTTCACACACACACACATAATGGACGTCAAGCTTTCAGATGTTGTTTTCCTCCCAATAAACAGCGACTGAGAAACTGTTATTAAGAAACATGAAATTAAGTATCTAGAGTGAGCTAAGCAAAAAAGGTCAAGGGCAGCTATTTAATTTCATCCAGTTGAATTTATGAAGGATAAAAGAGACATGTAACTTTAAGGTGACAATATTAAAAGCGGAAGTGCGTAAAAAAAAAGATTTTGGAAAGATTTTGAAATAGTTTCTTAATGGATAAAATTATAGTTCCATTTTAAACTCATGCTATTGGTGGAGACAGTCAATTTGTCAGGCTAGTCAGAATGTGTAAACATTTGGGACATAATAAAAATGCTTTCTAAATTACAATTCTCTTAACATATTACATGTAGACAGTTTCTAAACTGTACTTATTAAAGTGGACTTGCAAGCTGACACTTTATTAATTTAACATCAGCTAAGAAAAAACAGTGGCTCAGTGGTTAGCACTGCCGTCTCAAAACAAGAAGGTCGCTGGTTTGAGTCCTGGCTGGGCAAGTTAGCATTTCTGTGTGGAGTTTGCATGTTTTCCCCGTTTTGGCATGGTTTTCATCCGGGTGCTCCATTTTCCCCCACAGTCCAAAGACATGTGATATAGATGAATTGGATAAACTAAATTGGCTGTAGTGTATGAGTGTGTGTGATGGGTGTTTCCCAGTACAAGGTTGCAGCTGGAAGGGTATCCGCTGTGTAAAACATGTCCTGGATAAATTGGCGGTTCATTCTGCTGTGGCAACCACTGATGAGTAAAGAGACTAAGCTGAAGGAAAATTAATGAATGGATGTCTAGAAAGAAATCTATATATTTATTCAGCAAAGATGCATTTAATTATTACATTACAATTAATTAAATGTGACAGTACAGAAAATGTATGATCTTACTAAAAACAATTCTGGCCTAAGAATCCTAAACTGTCCCAATTATGCTCTGTTTCATGGACTTTTATTTTATAGAACCTTGTTTTTCTGTGTTGTGCTCTTGTTCCTGGAGTTAATTGTTTCAATATTTAATAATTATGTTGAAGGCTGTTTCTAGTTTTGCTCTTGCGTACACCTGAATTTTCTGCCCTCATTTTGTTTACTTACCTTCTTCTCATGTGTAATTATTAACAATCATTCACACAATCCTACATTTTTCTAAATAATGACTGAAATAATATAATAAAATAATTAAAAACACAAAATAAAGATGGAAGACTACAGTATTTCCCCCATACTTTGACATTATATTTTTCACATGTATTTGAAACATTAAATCTGACACATTGCTTGCATGCTTTCATTTATTTTCCTTCAGCTTAGTCCCTTATTTATCAGGGGTCACCACAGCGTAATGAACCGCCAACTACTCCAGCTGCATCCCAGTACTGGAAAACACCCATACACTCTCACGGCCAATTTAGTTAATTCAATTCACCTATAGTGCATGTCTTTGGAGGAAACACATGTGAACATGCAAACTCCACACAGAAACACCAACTGCCCAGCTGGGAATCTAACTAGTGACCTTCTTGCTGTGAGGCAACAGTTCTAACCACTGAGCCACCGTGCCTTCCTGCTTGCATGCTTTACTTGCATAATATGCATTCTATGTATTTAGAATTACTTCATCATAACACAGAGGCCAGAATTTGACGTTGCCACTCTGATCCATATATTCATATTTATGAGATGGTTAAATACATTTAGTATAAGTTGAATCCAGCATACTATACTCTGAATCCATTAACAGTTTATTGTGCCTTTACAATGGAAGACTGTTGCATGTAATGAACACATTAATTCAGCAAGGTCACATATGCCATCAGGGACAGATGGAAGGCAGACAAGCCTTTTAATCAAGAAGGGACATTTTTATGGCTGAACATCAGGACAGCTGTGTTTCCCAGCATTCCATCTGAGGGTCTTTTCAAATCCAGTTTTGGAAATGAAAAACGTTAAAGGTATATCAGAATGAGCTGTGCTGACTAATAATATGTTTATGCAATCTCTCTCACTTTACGAGCCCTACTCAGTGTGTGTGAGGTTATCACTCAAGAGTAACACAGTGAGACTTAATTAAACACCTCTGCTCTCCACAGATCTCCAGTACACAGAGCACCGCCTCAGAAAACCACCTGAACCAACACTGAACTGTGTGTTATCTCTTACCCACCCGCTTGTTCTCTGTCCGCCTCTGTCAATAAAAGTCTTCTGCACCTGGGTCTTAATTCACAGGGCTCCCCTTTTTGTGATGAAAACTTTGTTTTTACAGTAATATGGTGCTCCATTTTAACATAAGTTTTAAAATTGTATCATTACAGTGTTAAAAAAATATATTTTATGGTGACAATATATACAGTATTTTACATATACCTGCAGGACCACCAGCTCTGCACATTTTCCGTGTCTCCTTAAACAAACACACCTGATTTTAACAAACAAACACACCTGATTTTCAGTAGAGAGTGAAAGACCTGTAATGGGCATGACAGACAAAGGAGACTTATTTTTTACCAATTCAATTCACATTTTTGAACTTAATGTGAGCCATTTTAATATATTTTCCCAACCATGGCCAACAGACTTTCTTGTGTCACAAACCATTAAAAATGTCCAGGCCTTCCATCATATTTGAACCAAACTATTGGATACGTGGGAAAACAAATTGGTGGAAGAAAAAAAAAGTAATAGGAAAATATATATATTTAAGATTTTGCATTCCCTCACAAAGATGTTTTGTGAGGGAATTCAAAGATGTTTTATGTTCCCTCTCAAAACTGTTGTTCCACAAACACTTCCTGTTCACTCCATGTCAACCCTCCCATTTTTGCTGGGATTCTCCCATATTTTACCATTCTATTTTAATATTTTACCATCAAGTATTTTCCCATATTTCTATCTTGTAAGCACATTGAAATTAATATAAAAATGTCTGCATTCACTTTCTTTCCATTAAAGCTGTGCATCGATCATCGCCTTTCATATGCAACCTCAGCATTAAATGCTAATAATGAGAGTTTGAATGGAATTTTACATGACATTTATGCCATGCTACTGCAGATAGTTTTACCTCAGATCTTGAAAATAAAACAAACCATGTGAAATTGATCTTTAGAACAATGACTCAGTGCAAGCCAAGTTACAAAACAAATATTAATCATTCAGCAAGTACAAATAATAATGTCAAAGAGGTTTAATATGTATTAAATAGATTACAAACCTTACCATTTTGTGAGTGAGTGCATATTCTGTGCTTCTGAATGGATGTATTTAAATAAAAAATAATAAAATAAATGAAAAATCTGTTGTTTCTCATCTGGTGCAAACAGCCAAATTGCTCATCACTGCAAATCAAGTGGCGTGTTGTTAGAACTGCTCACATAATGTTTACGGTCGTAATATTTTTAGTATTTGCTAATGAATAACTTTATGTGAAACTCTGAATCTGGGTCTCATTTCGGAGAGAGCTATTGTCCACCCGAGGTCACATTTCGGTCACAGACGCATGCTTTGAGAGCCTTCATGACTGAATGAATACACCGTTTTCCAGCAAGCCAACCCAGGCCTTGAAATATAACTGGCTAAAGTGGCATTAGGTGGGTTAAAAGAACCAAAACAGCATTCCGGCACGAAACGCCCATTATCAAAGCAGAATATCTGACTTCAGCATTGTTTTCAGATAAACAAGAATGTTCACTTGGTATGTTTCTTAAATATCTGCAAACATATTATGGTATTTTTATGCTTTAGAAGAGTCAAAAACGTACATACAGCACCTTTAATCTATATCATTATTGTACAATACAGTGTCAGAAACATTATATATGACAACATGGATATACTGTATATCAGCACTGCTGTTACTGGTACATAGTCAAGAGGCTGAAGCAGAGTTCTGTAGGTCAGTGGTTCTCAAACTGGGGGTCGCAGAATAATTTCAAGGAGTCGCGAGAGTGATTTAAAAATGGTGTAATTTTCAGTGATTATAATATATATTTTTCAGTATTACGTGAAAGCTAATATTTTCAGATTTTTAAAAAGATATTACTGATAAATTCATAAAGGATTTAGGACACATTCAGGCAGAATGCATCTTTGTACTTGAAACGCAGTGCTCAGGAACAGTCTAAAACTTGTCATGTCAACTCGCCACAGTAAACAAGGCCTGCAACGATTGACCCGCCTTCGCGCTCTTCTTATTGGCCCACTGCTCTTAGAACTGAACACGAATGGATTGGCTAAAATCAGCTGTCAATCACTCAGTCAACGCCTCCTGTCTTTAGATGACAGGAGCTACAACCGCGAAAATGTAAAGTGCTGCAGATGAGAATGAAAACAACACTGACATATTTTGTCTTAGAAACACCTAAAGCTACAAATAATGGCACATTTGATTACTGATCATCAGGTGAAAGTTAATCCACCATCTACGTTTTTCGAAGAGTGGATAAAAGACTTCCATTGGCTTCAAGTCTGTTATGAAAATAACTAAAGCATTCACTGTAAAGTCTGTGGGATGGAATTTTCAGGTAACTGTTTGCCACATCTACACATTAAGCACGAGAGGTTCTGTTTAATCCTTCATTTAATCGCCAGATGCTGTCAGCCGTACAAGTGGCAGTTATATGTAAAATTGAACACCACGTACACCATCGCAAAAGGGCTTGCACTGACTAAGATTAAACTAATATTGCAGCTCATGAAAAGAGCGGTATTGCTATTAAAATGACGTATGCAAATAATAAGGTATGTCAAAAGCGTCTGTGCAATATCAGACACCACCCGTGAGAACACAGCACAGTTATCGTTGACAGATTTCTTAATGAATTCATGTCAAGTAGTGCGTGCAGGACCGGTGAGCGGTCCGTCCGTGTATCTTTTGGTCACTCAATTATGTTATAAAAATGTATTTTCTTGTGATAACGGGATTTCATTGAGACATATTTTCCTCACGCATGCATATATATATATTTTTGCTTGTTAGTTTAGATTAGTGTTGATGTCAAATGCAATAAATCTGTTTATAAAACTTGTAGTAACAGTGCGATAATTGGTGGGAGCCACAAAATTTTGGCTAAATTTTTAAAGTTAGGAGCACCAGTACAACCAAGCAAAATGTTAATTTCGAGCCCTGTAACGTATAGCAAATATAGTTAAAATATTGTGAACAGCTAAAAAAAAAAAAAAAAAGGGGGGGGGGGGGGGGGTTCGCTGGTTTAAAAGTTTGAGAACCACTGCTGTAGGTAACCACAGATTAGAGGAAATAAATTTTTTAAAAAAAAAAATCACATTTAACCACTGTAGATACATACATCAGATTCCAGAATAAGTGATACATGGGTGAGGAGGTCAAAGATACTAGCCAAAGATAGTTCTCCAACAATCAGATTTGAAAAACAGAAAAATCTGTTGTACAAACATACACATATATAATTTATATATACACATACCTGAGATTCGTGCAGAGCCACCCCTGATGTAAAGGGGCGGAGCTTGGAAGGCATAGACGATGTCACTCTCTGCTATGATGGTCAAGTCATCGTCATCAAAAAATGAACGCTGGAAGCCTGTTGTGTAGATCTCTGTCAATATCACCTAGTGGAAGACAGAGATGAAACTAAGTGTTCATTTTTGGAGCACATCGGTTTGGTGGTTTGGTCAGGTCATAAATTGTCTGCAGGCATGAGGTCGGTCTGTGTGATGCTGTGTGTGCACCTGTCACCTGATCAGGAGAGATCTTGCCCTCATCTGCTACCATCCTGCGCAGGCAAGCCAAAGAGCCGAACAGAGGCACAGCGAGCCCGACTCTCAGATAGCGCTGCCCTTTACTGCTGAACACCAAAGTCACACACACAGGTCTGAAGAGAGAGAGAGAGGGAAACGCACGCTTTACGATCTAAAACAAGCTTTTGAATGTTAAAATGCGAGTGATAGCAGTAAAGGGCATCTCAATATCTCAAACAACCTGTATCAAAGGCTATAAAAGCTAGCTAGTGGGTGTGTCTTCAGCTGGTGGATGTGACTAAAGAATTCCAATTGGTCAATATCATTCTGCCATTCAAACGCTGCTGTGTATTACAACCAAATTCACAGTAACTTTTAAAGTTTGGGGTCTGTAAGACATTTTAAAGGTGCAGTATGCAAGTTTGAGACCCAGAGGTTGAACTAGGTATTGTATTCCTGGATCAAAACCAACATAAGTGCAGGTTGCCAGATTGAAGACCAACAGCGAGACTATCGAGTCCAAAGGCTAATTTAAACTGCGTTCTAAATAAAAGCAACAGCACGCGATAGAGGGAATATTTCTGTATTAAAAGGAGTTTTTGTTCTTACCAACACCTCGAATTGATATATTAGAAACTGCTTCTATTTCTCAACGGTGAACAACAGGATAAACTGATCACCTAAGGTACACCTCATGTGTTTTATTCAGTGTTAAATGCTAACAATGTGAGTTTTAATGCCATTTTACTTGACATTTATTGTCAAACTACAGCAGCAGATAGTTAACCTCAGATCTTGAAAATAAAATAAACTGTTTGAAATTGAACTTTAGAACTTTAGACTCAAAACCAACATATCAGGGATTCAGCATCTACATTTAATAATGTTAAAGAGGTTATATTAGATTATAAACCATACCATTTCGTGCGTGAGTGCATATTAAGGGCTTCTGAATGGCTGGATTTAAATTTCTGTTGTGTTTCTTTTGGTGCAAACAGCCAAATTGCTCATCACTGCAAATCTTGTCACGTAGTGTGTTGTTAGGACATGGGGTTACAAGGTAACCTGCTCACCTAATGTTTTCATTCGTAATATTTATATTACTTGCTAATTAATAACCTCATGTGGAACTCTGAATCTGCGTCTTATTTCAAAGTCTGCTACTGTCCACCGAAGATTGCATTTCGGTCATAGACACATGCTTTGAGAGTCTTCCTGACTGAATAAATGAAATATGTGGTTTTCTAACAAGGCAACCCGGGGTGCTGAAATATAATTGGCTAAACTGGCATTAGGTGGGTTAAAAAAAACAAAACAAAAGACAGTGTTCCGGCATTTAACACACATTTTGAAAGCAGAATATCTGACTATTTGCAAACATATTATAGTATTTTTATGCTTTAGAAGAGTCAAATACTTACATACAGCACCTTTAAATATAGGTTTTCTCCTTTAAAATATCTTTAAAATGTAAATTCTTTATGCTGATTCGCAGCTTAATTAAACCTTAATTATAAGTATGACTGTTAAGATGCTTACATTTTTGTGGAGCTTGTGATCTGTTTTTTCTGAACAGGAAGTTTAATATAATGGTTTTTATTATTTAAAACTAATATTTTGTAACACTATAAATGTCTTTATCAATTTAATCCATCCTTGCTCAAAGCATCATTGAAGTAATACTTTATCACGCATGCTCACCAATTCAAACCAGAAAAAAATTTAATCATGGCATTGACCCTCTTAGCAGGAATAACCAGCATTGTCATACAGTACTGTATGTCATGGTAACCTTGGTTTATATAAATGTGTATTCAAAATATTTAATCTGATTTTACAGTTACTGTTACAGTTACACAATAGCTTTGTATTTTTAAATGTGAGGGTGGTCAATTCCTTCTTCTCCGCAACCCCCCCCCCCCCCCCCCCCACACACACCCACCCCCCAAAAAAAACTCTTTCCCTGGCGATCGATCTATTTCTGTTGTTTTGATTGCTTCACTGTTTTTGAGTATAGAAAGTCAACAAGTAGGTAAGCTAAAAAAAAATAAAATTAAAAAAATTAAAATCACACAACCACAAATTCCTGCATGATTCAGATGCTTTTGTTTTCTAGACTTTAACTCACCGCGTCTGTCTTAGAGGAATGGGGAGAGAAATGCACAGAAAAGGATCAAACGTGTTGCTCTGCTTAAGACAATGAGGGCATGTCAGAGATGACCTGGAAAAGAAGAGGAAGAAAAAAAAAAGTAATAAACTTAAAAATACATCATAAACACAAACAATGAAGCTATTAGCCATTGTTTCGTCTGAAAGGGACTCAAAGTACATTAAGTGTAAGAGGAAGTGATGTCACAAGGAAGAGGAAGCACAGGGAGGAATTAATGTTGTAGCTGCGGAAACCATAGCTATCTTTCTATCTATCGGAAAACAGACAAGACTGAATCGTGCTGTTGGAGGCGCTGTAAAAAAGATGTATGATCTCACCTAAAAAAATAAAAATCACACGAAAATGACACATACTAAAAAAAACTGCCCAAAATAAAATCAAAGAACATGTATTAATTTTGAGTAACAGAGTCTCAATCAATCATAAATACTAAGGCATTTTAACTGAAACAATGCTTTACATCTTTCGGTTGGCACTTCTCAGGTCAGTGTGGTGGAGAGACAAACAGACGGAGGTGTACAGAGATATTTTTAGAGTGTTAAGGAAAGCCCTGTTCATCTCCATCAGCTGTCAGAGTGTTATGTGGAGACTTTAGTGCTTTAACTCTGAGCTTTATGTCTGCAGCTCGCCTACATAATTCTTCAGAAAATATACACATTATCTGGCCTTACTGCTGAATTCGAACAATAGAGCTGCACATACTGTACACAGAAAAAATAAGCTGATCCAAGATCATGTGGACAGAAAAATGGCGGGTATAAGAGCCCACATGATCTTAGTCACTATAATTTCAAACCTTGTGTCGTTAGCATCAAAAAAATCTCATGCTAAGCGTGTTGTGCATGAAATTTTATCATTTGAGATGAAGCATCCATATGGTGTTAATTTAGCACATCAAGCAAGTCCAAACTATGCAATATTATAAATGTGTTGATGAAAAGATTTCTTGAAATAGAAAAAGCACTTTGAAAAAAGCAAAAACAAAACACTTTGATAATAATGATCCTGAAATATTTTTCAATGTTTAAGGATCATTATTGTGAAAGGGTTTAGTTTTTCTATAAATGTTTCTATAAATCCTGCAAGACCTGTAATTAAGGAATGGTTTTGGATTACAGTTTTTCTCATTCCCTTGCATTTCTCACAACACTATTTACATTTGCACAACAGTTAATGCATTCCTCAAAACAATTGGTACAATCTGCAAAACCTAGTTGGTAACCCGCAAAAGCGTGTCACTTGCTCAAAATAGATAGCTCAATACTCAAAAGCAAGGAAAAGCAAAGTGTTATACGGGCCAGTATAGGATTCTGAGGGTGATAGCCTTGGATAAAAATATCACGGTTTCGCGGTATTGTGCTCACTGCTCTAAAATATCTTCTTTTTAAATGTCTGGGTAAATAACAAAAACTTTGAACACAATATTTTATTTTAAGAAGCAATATATTTTGGGGCAGTAAACATGTTAGGCTAAATAATTCAAATTAATTATTGACTTCTGTCTTAATGCATTTTAAAAAAAGAAAAAAAGAAAAAAAGATTTGAAACGGCATCTTTGGATATATTTTCTGCTGGAGATAATTGTTGTTCAAAAAAAACAAACAAAAAAAGGAAATTAAAAAAAAAATCTTACACATACCTTAGGAACAGTATTGCAGAAAATTTTGACGGTTTTAAAACCTTTACTTTTCCAAACCGCGGTATACCTTGAAAACGGTTATTGTCCCATGCCTAGTCCTGACACCATTGTTTATAAACAAGATAGTCAAATGGCTTTGTCATGGTTTTCATTATGACAGTTTACTCTGTAATTTTTTTTTCCAAGGCAAAAAAATTCTGATTTTGGTGACACTTCCTGAAAATGCTCAAAACAGCACTATATACTATTTGCACAGCCATTTGAAAACTACAGTAAAGTTAGACATCACTGTTTTTAGTGAGATATCTGAGTACAAGACACTGAATATGTATGTTTCACATTTTTACTGCACATGCTCTTTGCAATTCTAATTTATTCACAGCATTGTGAAAAACAAGGAAAACACCCTTATTTACAACAAACATAAACTTCCTTTGGGTAGAGGTGTGCACAACATTGCAGTACATATTGGAACTGAACCTACAACATACACAGGTCTGTAAATCATTCATGAAACTGTTCAGTTTAGAAGACATTTTCAGAAAAAAAAAAAAAAAATGTAACGTTTATCAAATTTGCTTGACAGATTTTGACAACTAGTTCAACATTTTTGTATGTAATGACTCAAGTAATGAAATGAGGACTATTAATTTTATATGGAATGACTATTCAGCATTCACAAGTTTAGTTAATTTTAACTGACATGACATAAGCAAATGATAATGTTATAAAACAGCAGAGAGTTGTATGAAAGCAATTGATGCATGTCCAAAAGCATTTGCAATTTGTTGGAAGGAATGAGAAACTGCTACTATGATGTGCACAAATGACTAATTGTTTTGAGAAATGCATTAACTGTTCTGCAAATGTAAATAGTGTTGTGAGAAATGCACCAAAGCGACTGAGAAAAGCTGCAAGCTCTTTGTTTAGCATAGTTTTGATTTACCAAGCATATCTGATTAGTTTAGTAATCAGACTGGAGTGGTTGCACTGTACTGTATGCCTTTGATTCGCTAAAAAGAAGAGTCATTTAATGAAGAATCAGACTATACTGATCACTCTGGTTAACTAAAAAGATTCATTTCACTGAAAATCAGACGATCGACAGGGAATTGGACTATATTGTCTGCACTGTATGTTGTTGATTCACTGCAAAGGTCTGACTCACATTACAAGACTCATTCAACCAGGAATCAGATTATATTTTGATATACTTTAATTCACAATAGAATTTACAACTTCTAGTTTCTTCATATTTGTTCTAGACGTGTGAAAATATCATAAAAAAAAACAAGCTAAAAACACATTTCTTTGAACAGATAGATGTCTAAAAATGTCTGTCAGCTCCATTACAAATGGAAAATACGCTAGTCTGCTTAATACAATGTAGCCTATGGTAATAAACTTCCAGCACAAAAGGCCATCAAATAGATTATTCATCAGTCAACACATGCAAACAAACAATACAGTTTCCCATGTGCATCGACGGTTTAACTGACTCAGAATCGCATCTGAATCCCTTTGGCTGAGGAACAGAGAACAACAACTCCACCTACACAGCAGGTGGCGCACTCTTATAGAAAACTAACACACCTGCTGTCTATAATTAGCAATGTTTGTGTGGTTTTGTTTGCATTAAGCATGATTATTTCTTAGCTTCATCTTTGTATGTATGGATTATATATTGTCTGGATTTCATGCACGAGCCTGTGGTGTTATCTGTTTACCATGTAAGGTAAGTTGTGACTTATCCTCTTGTGCTTGCTAATTATTTGCTATTTGATAGACATTTGTTTGTCTTTGAAGCATTTGCAATATTGTGGAAAAGCAGCATTTTGGATTAAACATCCATCATGTTTGGCATGTTGTCACGTGACCTCATTAATTTGCAGGTATTACTATTGTCTAACGATCACATTTAGTTTTATTGAGCTGCCATATACTGTATAGCTAAAATTGTTCCATAGCATTTTTATTAATAAATACATGTTAAATACTACTAAAATTGATACTGTTTATCATTCACTATAATACCTATTACAATTTTTTTTAATATTATTATTTTTTATGTTATATGCACAATCTAGTACATACAGTATTCCACCCAAAAATCTTATAGCCATTAGCATTCAACTGAGATGTCTCCTTCCCTTTACTATTATTTTTCATAGACTTTAAAGAGGATTAAACCAAACATATCAGTTTTTTTTTAACGTAATTGTTACAGTTTTCCTATGTTTTATCTGATATTGAACTAAGATTTTAATGGTTTTGTCAACCTCTGGTATCACATTCTGGACCATAAACTGGTACATTTTTTTCAGTTTTCTAAACAATATTTTGAAAAATAAAATAAATAACTTATTAACTTTTTTATTATTTAGATTAAAATTATGTATAGATGTTAAAAATGAATTGCATTCAATTGTGCATTGTGCTCTGTTATCAGATTGGAAGTATAATATCATATCACACTGTAACATATTGATAAACTAGCATCACATTATTAGTGCAAATAGACCCTTCTGAAATGATTCTTCTCTCTCATATGCTCAATATTTACTCATTATCCAGACAGCAGAAGGAGCTGGCTAAATATTTGGAGGACGCTGATGTGAATTACATTTGCCCGACATGATCTGCATTAGTATGAAGGCCACTTTAGTTAGAGTCATTTAAATTCCACACAGGGCCTGTCGCTGTATACGGCGCAATGAATCTGTGGCTTTTAAACCTTCTCTCCTTCTGTGCTGCAACTGAAGCACTTTCAAAATGTTCTTCTACAAGGCATACCTCTGAGCCTCAGGGTGAAAGTGACTGTGAGATCATACCGTACAGAGACATTTGGACCTCAACTCCCTTGTAATTAACAGAAACGTCTTGTTCTGGATCATACAGTACATTAGTGCCTGACCATTTTTTCAGCATAAAAGATTCTCCAATAGTATAACAAGTTGTTTAAAAGAGTTTAAGGCCACCCAGCATCATAAGACGTTAATATTAGGTTAGATTTAGGTTGTCAACATCTACAGTAAAAAAAAAAAAAAAAATTAAATTTTGATGTCCAATGAGACGTCGTTGATATTTTATTGATTTTAGGTGGTGTTGGAAAGTTACCAAAATCCAACATCAAGCCAACATTTTAAACCAACGCAATATTGATGGCACAATAACCGTTTTCAATGTATACCATGGCTTGGAAAAGTCAAGGTTTTAAATCTGTCAACGTTTTCTGTTATACCGTTCCTACGATAAATTGTAGTGTATATGCGTAAATGAGAGTAATTGGGTGTTTCCCAGTATTGGGTTGCAGCTGGAAGGGCATCCGCTGCGTAAAACATATGCTGGATAAGTTGACGGTTCATTCCACTCTGGTGACCCCTGATTAATAAAGGGACTGAGCCGAAAAGAAAATTAATGAATGAATATTATTTTTGAAAGTATAATTAAATACAAATTACTTGTAATAGTTTGAGTTTAGGGAAACTGACTCTATGTAGGTGGGCATGTCACAAATTATTTGTTATGATGTATAACATTACAGTATGATTTAAAGAAAAAGGCATTAAAAAAGACGATAAGACCTAGTGCTTAATGGTTTAATGAGAAAACATTTTGTTTTGAATTTTATGACTCTCTTAGTGCCAAATCTCCAAAGACCCCGGTTTCTACTGAAGAACAAGGTCTTGGATGGCTTGAGGGTGAATAAAGTAGAAAATTGACTTTTTGGGGTAAACTAAGTAATTTGACAGCATGACGAAACTTACTATATAATGTCAATTATATGTCAAAACATTGAAATAAATTCATTAGGTATTTGTTTGTCTAAGAAGAGCTGGGGCTTTTGATCTAAAAATCATTAATGACAAACTAACACATATTTGTTATGGATCAGCATCTGTATCTGGTCAATTAAATTGACACAATTTCGCTTTTAAGTTGAAAGTACAGCAAAATACCTCAAAGTTAAATCGTTTTCTTCTGCAGTGAAACTAATGAACGCGACCACTGTCTTATATGATTTGATGTGTTTTCATGACCCTTTAAGTTAAACATCATGATGAAATTGATTAATTACAGCAAAAGAACACCCATTTCCTTTAGGAGCAGGTGTCTTGTCTGCTGTAATTTTCAAAACTGCTAATTACAGTTCTCATGAACGAGAGGTTCAGACTGCGTCACACATTTAATCAGTGTTTTTCTATATCCTTGCTGAGCCATCATTGTAGATGTTTGCATGTACGTGTTCAGGCTCGCTGATGTGTGGACTGCAGGCCAGGTGTTTGTTCAGAAGTTTTTCTTGTCAGCTGTTGGGTGGTGATAAACAGTAATTTTGTACCCATGTCAGTGATTCATCATAAATTTTAAGTAAAAAGAACAAATTAACCAGCCAGCAGCAGATGGAGGGTGGGGAAAAATTCTGTTCGAGATGTGGATGCCAAAAGAGAAAGATAAAGTAATGTAATGATGTGTCAGAATGACAGTGAGAACACAAGTAACAGATTTAGAGGGCAGGATGAGTGACAAAAACTGTTCAGACGCCTGTCACTGGAGAAAAGCAGAGAAGTCACTGGGCAGAACCGCATCTGCAAAAACATCTTACCTGCTGAAGTGAGAAAAATATTGAAGAAAATATGCATGTTCAGCGTAATCTGTTTTTATATGTATTTATGGATTTCTTTTTTAATAGGGCATATAATATGTATTGACAACATTTAAAATGTAATTATTTATGTATTAGCAACCTTACAGACTTACACGGTTAAAAATGCTGGGTTTCACACAATTCATAGATTCAATATTCATAATGTCCCAACACAAATCAATTAAGTTAACTTAATTGTTTTTACAAATTTAAGTGGTTTGAAGTTTGAACATAAAACAAGATGCCCCCCCCCCCCCCAAAAAAAAAAAAAAAATCAAGAATTGTCATGATTGAACTACTTTTAAATAATAAATTTATGGCAGCAAATATAATCTTTTGAGTCTACAAATGAAACCTGTTGGAATTCGTCAGTGGTGGGAGTGGATAACCAGTGCTCTCACCACCCTCAATACCATGGCTGAGGTGAGGCCCTTGAGTATGGAAATCCACGCCAACACGGGGAGAACATGCAATTAAAATGCCAACTAAGCCAGTCGGGACTCAAACCAGCGACCTTCTTGCTGTGAGGCGACAGTGCTAACCACTGAGCCACCGTGCAGCCCATCAACATTTTATTAAAATAATTTTTTTAAATAATTTTTATAAATTAGCAATGAGAACTAAACTTAAATAAAATCAAGCACAATTCAAAATATGAATTAAATAAAGCAATATAATAATGCAGCTAAATATAAATTTTAGACCCATTTATAAGAATATTTTTTCACACTATAATTGTTTTTTGTTTGTTTTTTATACAAGAAATCACTTGTCTTCAACGTTTTAGCATAGGATCTCTCACACCAGTATAATTATAGTCCTTGGCACCTCAAAGAAGCATGTTTTTGGGCAATAAACCTGCAATGAAGTTTGTAGAATGTTTTGTTGACATCAGCAAAGTTACACATTTGTTTCCTAATTGTGATTTGTAATATAGTATATTTGTTAATTCAGATTTCAGTTAAAATGTTCCACGTATCATACAAAATAACCATTTCCTCTTCATCTTATATTGTGTAGTGCAACCCTGTAGTTCAACCGTAGCAAAGCATGGCGCAGGGGAAACTGGTGTCCTACAAAATGAGGATTTTTAAAAAGATCAAGAAAGGCTTGAGTTGTCTATAAAGCGAGTCCATCTAAAGGAGAGTTTTGCCTTAGCAGAAAGAGAGTGGAGGTATTTATTTTAGAACTTTAAATGCAGCACTGAATCAGAGACTTTGCTTCTTTGATGGAGACTTCAAATGGAGATCCCTCGTGTTCAACCAAACCATCTGGCCTGATCAGAGTTGCTTGATGGTGATGGTTTGCTTGGATCTTCTGTCTAAGAACAGCTTGCTGCAGTTGGACATATGCTGCATCGCGAATCTGTTGGCTTTATCAATATTTGTTAACACAGATGATTGGCTGGACCGGGGGAAAAGGAGGAACCATGTTCCAAGAGTGAACATAAACTGACTCATCTCAGGTTACAGCGAGCTAACGCTGCCAGATTTGGAAAGTTACTGGTCATGAGTCATCATACTCTCATCTGCTTCTCTATTGATGCTAAAAAAAGACCAGTTTAACGTGACTTTGGTCCAGCACAACCATTATGTTTACCAACAAAATTAAGTGGTAAAATTTGTCAGCCAGCAGGGTCTTATAAGTAATTCTAGTTGCTGGTAAAATATATTGCTGGTTAAGGCAGCTAACCTATTGCATGTCTGAATGCTTGAAAGACTCAAGAGAAGGTACTAACAACACAACTGTTTAGTCACCACAAGCTTTTGAGTTTTTAGTTTTCAGTTCTGCGTTTTTTTTTCAGTTATTTTTGTCCATTTTATATACCTTCTGTCAAGGTTTTGCCATGGCAGCTCTGACAATCCTGTCAGTGTCTTAGTTTTTGTTGTGTTTGAACATATGGCTTTATCTTTGTAGGCCATGTGGTCCCCTTGTTTCGCAATCTACCAATGAATTATTCTTAGAGGCAAAAAGTAATGTATGATGATTGGATTACTGATTAAATTAGATTATTGACCAGGGCTTGACATTAACACCTGTCAACCCGGCAAATGTGGGTAGATTTCAGCTGTGGCAGACGCTCCTACTAGCCACTTTGGCTGGTTGAAAATAAATTAAATTGTAGCTTAAAAGCATGATTCGACAATTGGGATGGCCCAATGTTCGTGCACATGTGATCTTAGAAATGAGAAGCTGCAAGACTGACAAAATTGTGTTCACGCAAGCAAAGGAAAGCAGGTGAATACTGAATGAGAGGATGATCAGGTGATGTGATGCGCTCGATTGTTAAAAAGCATGCGCACTCCCATTTAATTGAGCAAAGCAAAATCGCGCCTATGGAAATGCAACTGGTATGATCGGTTCTCTTTGAAATAGACTGGACACAAAGCGATGATCATGCACCCACAGTCCTGCTGCTTTTAATAGATCAAGATTTAAAACAAATATATATCCTTTTGCAAGCGGTCTAAAATTTACTGTCTGCACTTGATCATCCTTTCATTATCACACACACAGTATGTTTTTTTACCTGCTTTCTTTTGCTTGGTTATTTATTTTTTTGTTAATATGGTTTAATTATCATCCTTTACATTAACATTGCTTTAATACAAGATTAACTTCCCATTCATGTGTAGTTAACTGGTGATCTGGAACCTTTAGCCAGGACAGCTTCCTGTGCATATTTTAGATACATGACAATAGTTCTTTTTAAAAGTCAATTTTTTTTAAAGAAAGGTTTTGTTGAATTGAAAAGTGCATGTACAGCTATATTTTGCTTGTTTTGACACATTTAACATTTGTGGCTAAGAAATAATCATTTATTTATTTATTTTTGGTGTGGTCGTAGATAAATTGGGTAAATCCTTAATTTTGAGCTCTAAAAAAAGTCATGTGAAATAAAAACTAATTGCAATGCAACACAACCAATTTGCTCATGCTCATTGAGCAAGCTCATACACAACACACAAAAAACGTGAAATGAATGAGGCATGTGGACATAACACAAAATCTAAATCAAGTCATTTTAACATGTCCAAGTCAAATTTATGCATATAAAATATATTTTCCCCAACAACAAAATTGTGGCCAGTGAAAATGGCGAGTGGCTAGTAACCTTGGAAATCTACTAGCCACAGTGGCTGGTGATCAAAAAAGTGAATGTCAAGCCCTGTTAATGACTGATTAATGATACAATACATTAAATACGTTGCACACTACTAGTACATGAGTCCCCAGTAACCTGCTCAAATAGCAATCTGCCTAGTGGCAATCAGGTTGCTTATTCATCAGCATGGTCCTCACTACAGCCATTAGATCTGGAGCTTCTCTAATATCCATATGCCATGTTCGCCTGCTGTTTGCTCTGCCCTACTTTATAGGTTTTCCCCAGTCTTGACAATAAATACTGCTTCCCCTGCTTAACCTGCATTGGAGTCCACTCTTGCCAAAACACTTCCTTGCAACTGTGACTTTGTCTAGTGGGATATAAAATGTAAACTTACATTTAAAAGTCACAATTATGAAAAAATAAGGATATCAGCTTGCAATTTAAAGAAAAGCCCAATTTGTGCTACTTAAATGTGCAGTATTTTTACAGTATGTTTTATTTCATGGTTGAAACAACCCTTAAAACATTAAAGGTCAAGTTGTAATAAAGTAATGATCATAGTCAAGTCAACTTAAGTCTGAAAAATCACGTTATGCGCTCGGTTTTCCATGAAAGGAATAAATCACTGGTATTAAAACATACACACTTACTTGTATTGTGCCTGGAAGTGCTCTTGTACAAAGCTGTGGCGTACACCAGGTTGTGTCTGTGGAGGGCTCAGGGTATCAGAGCCAGGCTTTTCATCACCTCCGTCTTGACCCTGTAACAAAAACAAAAAGGTCATATAGGCATTCAGATAGTGTAGTCAAGAAGGCCTCGTCGTTCCAGGAGTCCTGGTGTGGATATCGAGCTGGTTTCTGCCACACACTGAGAGCCAATATTGTGCTCTCATCTTTAAAGTTGGTTTGAAGTTTTAGACTTTCAGTTGTGATCTTGATAAGAAAGATGGGAGGATAAAAACCACAGGGAGGCTTGGTGCACACTTCTCAAGGTCAAAAAACATGATAAAGAATGTAGATACTTTCTCTACCAGCTTACCAAAACATATTATATCAGAGAATAAAGCAGGTGTACAAAGTAAAACTGGTGTAAATGTTTCATAAAAAAACAAAACAAAGTGATGACCATAGAGACCTACACTAGATAACAATTCTACGTGCTTTCTGTAATCTGTTTATAGCTTGATTTAGCTATTATATCTAAGATCAGAGGATTTTTAACAACTCAAATAAAAACTTGGATGCATTATTAATAAATAGCTTGAAACTATTCTGACAATTCATTCGGTCTTAAACTTAATAAAACAACTTTCACAACGGATATCATTTGTATAAAATCAAAGGTTTGCCCAAGAAGCAAACTGCGACATGTTGTAAACTGTGATTTGTTGGCTGCACACTCATGATGTGAATCTCCTTTTCTAACACATGCCAAATGTGCTCTATTCAGATTTGGTGACTTTGGCTTGACTTGATGGAAATATATCTAGGAAATTAAAAGGAGTAACACTGAGATGACCAAGAGACTAAACTAATGGTAAAGATGGCAAGAAAAACACAAAACAAGGTAGCACCGCTAAAGATTGCTCCCACAAACCATAAATTTACAATATGTACAAACAATAATAATATAATAATAAATTTTAAAAACCAAGACAAACCAGAGAGGGAACCGAAAGTTGTGCTAGAAAATCAAAGAAAGAAATAGGACAATAATATTCCCCTAATCTCCTCCCAAACCTCTAAATAAGAAAACAATATGAAGAGAAAAAGTGCCCTAAACTTACACTAATTAAAAAACAAAAATACAAATTAGCACTTAGCACTTCACTATCTAGTGTGTCTAACATCAGTTATCTTGCAGTCAATGCATGTATGCCACCTGACTTACTATGCTGTTCCAGGACTCCCATGTCTGCAAGTCATCGCAAGTTAGCCCGCATTAGCGGGCTAAAATGTGCAAAACACACGACATCTATTGTGAGCTCAAATATTACAAACGACAGAACTTTAACAACAGATAGCTCAAACGGGTCTACTCACAGTCAGCAATAGTATAAAGTTAAAACATACGAACACCACAAAACGGACAACACGCCAAATGTCAATCAACAGCAGCTATTTTCTTTCCGTTGCCGCTTCAGATTTAAAGGTCTGCGCCGATCGTGATTGGCAGAGAGAATACGACTCATCACAGGGTTGATTATGATTGGCAGTCCTGTCAGCCAATAGTGTTCCGAATGTAGGCTAAATGTGAAAATGACAGGTCAGAGAGAGAGAGAGAGAGAGAGAGAGAGAGAGAGAGAGAGAGAGAGAGAGAGAGAGAGGAGAGAGAGAGAGAGAGAGAGAGAGAGAGAGAGAGAGAGAGAGAGAGAGAGAGAGAGAGAGAGAGAGAGAGAGAGAGAGAGAGAGAGAGAGAGAGAGAGAGAGAGAGACAGAAAGAACATGTATGCAAAAAAATGTGTATGGTTCGTAACAAACTTGATGCATTACACTGCCAATACAAAATGAATACACTGTGGTCTTAATGACAATAGGCTGTGATGTATAAACAGAGCTTATTGATATTAAAGGGCCCAAAGAGTGCCAAGAAAATCCCCCCCAAACATTACTCCACTAGCATTTTTTTCATTCATTGTAATCCCTAGAGATGATTGTATAGTAAACCTCCAAGTAGATCAACAGTTTCTCAAAATCTCAGACAGCCCGTCTGGCACCAACAATCACACATTCAAACTCACTTAAATCATGTTTCTTTCATATATTTTCTTTCTATATAGTGAATCATTCTGATTTACTATATAGTAGATAGGGAGCAGTTTTATGTCTACATGCCAAGTTGCATTGATTGTAATTGGTTGTTGCTAGATCAGATATGGTTGCGGTCGGAAGTTAACGAAAATTATGTACATTATTTATTAAATTTCCCATTAATTGTATTTTATTAACATCTACCCCAATCAAAATATTAAATATTGTTATACAGCTGCTACATTAATGTGCATATCGCACTTCCGGCCGGCCGTGTATCCTATCTAGACTTTACCCTGTAATTGGCTGATTAGATTGGCATTTAAACATTTGTTCCTAATAAAGTGGCCGGCCAATTTACATGTATAATTTATCTAATATAACAAGTCAATTCTCTCTTAAACTTGCCAAAAATCTTTTAACACTACCCTAAAAGCAAATCACACAAGTCAGCATTCTACGAGGAGCTTAAGTAAAATGTGGGAGCATGTTGTCCTTATCAAAGTTTTGCAGTTCGATTCAGTTGGTTGGGTATTTTTAAAGGTTTCTGGCAAGGCAAAATGTTTGAGAAAGACACTCCCCACGATTCCTCGCCATCAGCTGAGTCATGTCTGCCCCCTCGCTGACAACATGAAAGCTTTGGAATTTAAGCTTGAAAAGATGTTTTGCATGTGAAATCTTAGAGACACGTCAAACTCCTGATGAGAAATTCCATTTTTACTAGTGCACAATCGAAACTTACTTTACAACCCAAGAGTTCAAATAATAGTTCATTCACTTACTTCATTGGCCCTCCAGAAGAATGTTCTGCCTTTATCTCTCTTCTTTTCTCCTTCTTTTAAATAACCACTCTTGTGTTTAATACCACCGCTTGTTTTTCTCTTTCCCCCTCACTAGGCTACTTAATGCTCCTGAGCTCATAATTAGGGCCTTGCATTTTATGCCGAATGGTACTCCAGAGCACAAAGAGAAACAAATCCTCTTGTCTCTTTCTAAAGGCTTGAGATTCATTAGCGTCATTGATGTTATTCAAAGAACCTGTGGGTTTAGTACATATACTTTTTTGTGCTGAATACAGAGCAATTTTTGGGGAATAACTTAAATCAACTAAATTTGACTAAGTTTACATTTGTTGGATGTACATTTTGCAGTTAAACCCACTCTCCTAAAATGTCCTCTCTCATGAGTTATGATAATTTTAAGTCCTTGAATTGATTAATCCTCAATGATTGATTCTTTGAGTTTTATTAGTGGTTTGAATAATTATAATTTAGTTTAATGAATCGGTTCATTCTAAATGACCTGATTCATTCTAGTAAATTGGATCATCTTTAATGGTCTGATTTAGTACAGTATAATGAATGTTAGTGTATCTGCTGATTCTAAAAGATCAGATTCATTCAGTTCTGATCAATTATGCTGGTTTATCCTCAACTGGCTTATCCTTAATATCCTGATATAGGGCTGGGTGATATGGCAAAAATGCAATCTCGATAATTATTTTCCAAATTGAACAATATCGATATATATTTCAACATAAGTTGTTTATGCTTCCAGATTTAAAAATGTACCACAATAACTGAAGCCACAAAAATTAGAGGGTTCATTAAATGGCATAAAATTTTTGGCTGATGAATTTTCAGTGGCTGAGAATTTCAGTTTGTTATAAATTGTTATTATTTCATATTTTCAGCTTGTTATAAATCATATTATTAATTCTGTTCTGAATAATAAGTTTGACACACAGTGGTTGAACTAGGTATTACATTCCTGGATCAAAACAAACACAAGCACAGGTTGCCAGATTGACAAACAGGAGCGAGTCTGACGATTAAGCCTAAAGGCTAATTTAAACCGTGTTCTATAAAAAAGCAACAGCTTGCAATAGAAGGAATATTTTCCATATTAAAAGGAGTTTTTGTTCTAACCAGCACCTCAAATTTGTATTAGAAACAGCTTCTATTTCTTGCAGCTGAACAACAGAAAACAATGATCACCTCAGGTACACCTCATGTGCTTTATTTAGTGTTAAATGCTAATAATGTGAGTTTGAATGCCATTTTACATTACGTTTATTGTCATACTACTGAAAACAGCAGCAGATAGTTCACCTCAGATCTAGAAAATAAAATAAACTGTTTAAAATTTTACTTCAGAACTGTGACTCACTATCAGTGATTCATCCTCTACATTTAATAATGTTAAAGAGGTATGATATGTATTAATTACATTCTAAACCTTACAATTTCATGAGTGAGTGCATATTCTGGGCTTCTGAAAGACTGTATTTAAATTTCTGACATGTTTTGAAATTGCTTATCACAAACAGCCAAATTGCTTATCACTGCAAATCTTGTCACATAGCGTGTTGTTAGGACACGGGGTTACAATGTAACCTGCTCACCTGTTTATGTTCATAATATTTATATTATTTGCTAATTAATAATCAGCTAATGTGAAACTCTGAATCTACGTCTTATTTTGGAGTCTGCTACTGTCCACCGGAGGTCACATTTCAGACACAAACACATGCTTTAGGAGCCTTTCTGAATGAATGAATGAAATGTGTGGGTTTCCAACAAGACAACCCCGGGTGCTGAAATATAATTGGCTAAAGTAGCATTGGGCAGGTTAAAAGAACCAAAACAAAGACAGACGTTTCGATACAAAACGCTCATTTTCAAAGCAGTATATCTGACTTCAGCATTGTTTTTCAGATCTGCAAACATATTATGGTGTTTTTATGCTTTAGAATAGTCAAAAACTTGCATACAGCACCTTCAATCATCTAATTTATTGAGTAAGTCAGATAAGCCTATATGATCTTAGTCATTCAGTTCTGATTCATTATAGTTAATTGATTCTTAATCGTTGCTTTTTTACTTATTTTAATTTACTGTATATACTGTCTGACATGCACTTTTTATTTTGTAACACTTTACTGTTTTTCTGACATTATTTTTTTTTTTAAATTGAACTGGAATGGAAATAAATGGGAAATGTAGTTTAACCGCTTTGAAAATTAGACTGTCAAGCCTCTAATAACTTATAAGAGATCATTATAATTTTACTGCAGAATGTACTCCAGAGGATCTCTAATGGAATTTTAATTATTCCTCAACTCCACAAACAAGGAATTAATAGTACATTGGGAGTTTTGCAAGATCAGATTTATATCTGATGCCTCAGATTTGTTTTCTCCCCTCTGTTGCCCTATGATGTCTCCCGAGAACCAAGTGCTGTGTTAGTAAGTCCCATGAAATGCCCTCCTGTACTCATACACATTCCATTGTTATCTGTGTACAGCAAAAAGGAGGAAAAGACTTGAGGCTGTTATTCAACAAGTGGGCTTATCACTTGACTAAATTCTTCTCCTGGCCCAGCCTGGTTAATGAGTGTGAAGGTCTCAGAAGATAAATGCTCCGACCCTTAGCTGAGAATGTGTCTCTTGATAATAACTCAAATAGTGTACCATGCTGTTGGAGAGAGAGAACCTGTGGGCCACCTTCACAGACACATTCGCAGTTACTAGCGTGTTAAATCTGGCTACAATTTAAATATTTTATTTTTTAATATTTTCAGAGGCTGTAAGTTTCTCATATGATAGTAAAGTAGATTTTCTCACATAAAATGGTAATATCCTGGTAAAGAGACTGTCAAAGCTGCTCTGAAGATGAAGCTCTTGTATTCGTGTTCTCATATAATGAGATGACAGACAATGAAAACATCACAAGCTTTAGACTTATTCATCTGTGACATACTGCATTATACAACTAATGAATTTTTATGAGTGTATTCTGTGTGTCCATCCACATATTCTTGAATGCTGAAAATATAGGGCACTTCAGATGTCCAAGAATCCATGTGTGTATCATCTCAAAGCTATACCACCCAATAAAAATTGTTTTTATTTTATCTTTAATTCACACGTCTATCACTGGTTTGCAACAAACCATTTTACAACATTCCTTCATTCAGTTTTGTTCGGCTTAGTCCCTTATTTATCAGGGGCTGCCACAGTGGAATGAACCACCACCTTATTTAGCATATGTTTTACACAGCGGATGCCTTTCCAGATGCAACCCAGTATTGAGAAACACCTACAGTATGCAGTCTCACATTTACACTCACACACACCGACCAAATTAGATTATTCAATTCACCTGTAGCGCATGTCTTTGGACTGTGAAGGAAACCGGAGCACCTGGAGGAAACCCTCGCAGACATGGAGAGAACATGCAAACTCCACACAGAAACGCCAACTGGCCCAGCCGGGACTCAAACCAGCGACGTTCTTGCTGTGAGGCCACAGTGCTAATCACTGACCCACCGTGCCACCCATTTTATGACATTTGTAAATGTTTATAAACTTCACAATACTGTTTTCATATTTTATTCAATCAGTCACTTTTGAAAGAATATAGGAAAATAAACTTTGAAATACATGTTTTTACTGTCATTTGCATGACCAATCCTGACATTATATTGTTACAAACTAGGCTTGGGCGGTAACCAAATTTTTCATACCGTCATACCTCCTCCACACTCATGTTTGGATTTACTAACGATGAAATGAACGTGAGAATGTGCGTTGGTCCACGCCAACTTCATGTCTGGCGTACGTGCATTTTTTGTGTGTGTTTGTTTCATTCCAACAAGGTGTGCTATTTGCTCTTAGCCTAAATAGATGCTACAACATTTTACACCTTTACATCGGACCATTTCTTTTTTAATTCACTCACAGTGCGATCTTCAGACTCCACTGCGTTAACCGCATCAGCTAAACTCTCCCATTTTTTTCTTTTGTTATTAATTCCGGAGGACAAATTTGCAAATAACACAGTTTTTCTCCGGTCTACCTCCGATAGGAGCACCTCCAATTCACATTTCGTTCAAAGATTCTCTTTTCGCTTGCTTTTGCCATTACTTTTTCATTTGGTTTTGCCAAAGTAGAGTCATTAACATATTTATTAGGGGTAGGAGGCATGAAGGGGTTTTGCGCTCGTGCACGTGCGCTCAGTTTCACGTTAATTTGGATGTACTGTACAAAGAGAATATGTGTGGGATTCCACGTACGCAGTGTTTCATACATCTGAATTTTTTACTGCGTATGCACATTTACAGCTTTGTGCGTCCGCAATGTTTTAGTATGAATTCAACGCAAGTCTTCGTACATGAGGCCCAAGGTCACTTGGTGTGCGACTCGCCATCTTACCTCACCTCTCTCCTCCACACTGTCCCGTGCTGACAATCATTCATACGCATTTTTAAGCATTAAATAAATAATATTTAAGCCTATTACAAACTTTTAAAAAGTCCCTTTGTTGTTGTTTTTTCCTATGGATTTGGCACTTTCTCTAATATTAAATAATGTAATCATTCAAAATGGTACAACAAGTTGTACAAAATGTTTCATAGAGCCGAAAAATCTTAGAAATTTGATGCTGTCAACATCAGGACTAGAGCTGAATGATACTGCAAAAAATCTGACATTGTGATATTTTGTTTTTCTGCTATATGAATATAATTTCACCAGATGGCTTGAAGAAACAAACATAAAAAACAAACAAACATTAATTTAGATTGGTTGGGTCAATTTTGTAAGTTGTGAATCATGTAGAAAAAAATTATAATAAAATTGCAAGAATAATTACAATAGAGCAAAACAGTAGTAAAATAAGCAGTTCTTTAGTTTTCCGGAGAGTCAAAAAGTATTCAGATACAGAAATTTAATCATGTAATGTGAAATAACACTGTATAGTCTTCATTTTATTAATAAATCAGTAAAAATGTTTCTTCAATAAAGTTACAAACATTTACGCTATTGCTTTACACTTTCTTAAAATGCCTTTAAAACACATGCAAATGATAATGTTTCACTGTGTTATGGTTATACTTTGCAATGACTCCACAAATCCCATGTATTTTCAATTGTTGATCAAATGTAATCCCATCTTAACATTGCATATCCTATGATGTCACTATTACAGACACAAGCATTGGGATATCGATGCTGAAATTATATATTGTGCAGCCTTATCAAGACTAAGATTAAGCAAAATGTGCTACTGTATATTAGCCAAGATGTTTTAACGAACAACTTAATAAATGTATTTATTTATGAAATTATTTATTTGTAATTAATTGAATTCATTTTGAATTAAGTTAAATCATCATTAATTTTAAGTTAATGTTTGCATGACATTACATAGTAGTGATGCAGAACCTGCAGCCTCTGCTACTGTAGTTGTACCTCACTACTGTTATTTCTTGCTATTTAATACAATATGTTGCTCACGTTACATGTTACAAGATTTTTTAATGTAAATTCAATACAACATGTCAACAATGTCAACTTTTTACTACAATCAACCCTTTAATCATTTATTAAACAGAGTTTGCCTGAAAAAAAATAAAGTTAGATTCTAAAGTTTCACTGTGAGTCTTGCCTTGCCATAATCATAGTCTGGATGGTGCAGTCAGACACACTGTGCTTAAGTCAAAGGATAAATGAAAAGCCTAGCTGATCTTGATCTTGCGGTACAATATATTGTTCATGCTTCAGGAAGAACGAGACCAACATCAAAGGGTTTTGGTGGACCCACAATGTGATCGTTGTTTTAAATAGAGGTGGTTGTGGATGAGTGAACTGGTCCAATTGGAGTAGGAGGGCACAGGCTGCTTGAAACACAGCCAAATGCACCCGGTGCCAAAGGTGGCGTTTGAAAATGGCAGGTCGACAGCACTTTGATGTGTGGCATCTGGAGCCTTTAAGTGTGTTTAGGACAGCTTCATCTTTAACTGCTTCCTAACCAGAATGAGGGTCACTTCTCCTGACCCCCTATAAAATTAGGCTTTATTTTGAATGGAATAATCTAGTGAGTTATGCATAGTATAAATTATTATTTTTATGTAAATTCAAATAACTTCCCTGTTCAGCTGCATCTTATTAGTGATGATATATTTACTGGGATGATGGCCTATCAATCACTTGAGATAAACCAATAGCCAACCACAACTATTCAGTGAGACAATCAATGTCTGACTAAATGTAATCCAGCACAGCACTGTTTTTCTGCCTCAAAGTCATTACACATAGATATTGATCATAATAGGGAATGTAACAGCAACTTCTGCTCATGCTGAATTCAATAATGATTTAATGATTTAAGGATTTAGATGTTGAACATATGAATCACAAAAATATGTCAAATCTGACCAGAGGCATATTTCTAACATAAAATAATAAATAAATAAAACTTCACTTTGCTTTTGTTACATTTTAATTTAAAGCATAATAAATGTCTTAATGATTTGACACTCTGGGGAGTTTAGGACAGCAGCAGAGCTTGGGGCGTACGATATTTATCATCTGCTGCAATATTGAAATTGCTGTGTTAACAATGTGAGGAACTTGAATTGTTGCTTGCTTTGAATATTTGAACTTTTATTTTACCAGGAATGACGCATCGAGATTAAAAATCACTTTTACAAGAGCGTCCAGGCCAAGTACACGTCACATGGGTCTAACAGACAACAAATAAAAAAACAATTAACAGTTAACATGAATCACACTGGCAAACAAACTATTCAAAACATCTACAAACCTGTGTTTCAATTTCTAAACCATTTATACTCTTTTAAAAAGCATTTAGTGAAATCAACTCTTTAAACTGCAATGTTGTTTGTAGATTATTCCATGCAAAAGGTGCTGCATATTTAAAAGCCTTGTTTTTCATCTCAGTCCGCACTTTAGGAACAGACAGTAAATGTGACCAAAGGCCATAGCTAATATATGTAATTCTGTAGATATGATGGGAGTAAACGCAATATACATTTGTAAACAAAGGTATGCAAATGCTTGAGCCAACGAATGGACAGGGCAGACCAACCTACCCTAGTATACAACACACAATGATGAGTAAGAGATTTAAAATTAGCTATAAGTCTTAGTGCACCATGGTAAACAATGTCCAATGCATGCAGACTCTGAGATGAAGCATTAATATAGATAACAACACCGTAGTCCAATATCGACATAAATGTTGCATCAACCAGCTTCCTTTTCGCATCAAAAGAAAGGCAGTTCTTAATTCTAAAATTCATTCATTCATTAATTTTCTTTTCGGCTTAGTCCCTTTTTTAATCCGGTGTGGCCACAGCGGAATGAACGGCCAACTTATCCAGCAAATGTTTTACGCATCGGATGCCCTTCCAGCCGCAACCCATCTCTGGGAAACATCCATACACACTCACTCACACTCATACACTACGGACAATTAAGTTTACCCAATTCACCTGTACCACATGTCTTTGGACTGTGGGGGAAACCGGAGCACCCGGAGGACACCCACGCGAACATGCAAACAGAAACGCCAACCGACCCAGCCGAGGCTCGAACCGGTGACTTTCTTGCTGTGAGGTGACAGCACTACCTACTGCGCCACTGCATCGCCTAATTCTAAAATAGAAGCCTTAATTTTTTTTAACCAATTGTTGAATGTAAGAACTAAAAAAATGTATCATCAATTAAAATTCCAAGATATTTGTACTCGGAAACCAATTCAAATATGGTGACAAAATGCCCTTTAACAGTTGTTTTAATCACAATGTCATGATGTAGTTAATATAAGATATAATGAATAAAAATTGGTTTAACTTTGTCAGTTTCGTCATGTGGACAACTTTTGCTCTTTATGATGTTTTTGGCACTTGACAGCCTTATGAAAGAAGGCATATATTTATTAACATTTTAAAAATTCTTTTAAAGTTTTAGGTTTATTGCAATTAATGGAGTAAAACTTGGTCTAAGAGCTAGTCTAAGAAATTGAAATGAATCCAGTATGTAGATTTATTCTGCAATCATTAGCATATACACAATAAGTGCATTTCTGCAAGATTGCACGGATCGCCTTTTAATTAAAGCACTGTGACATTAAAAATGAATAGGAGAAATTACGTTTTAAATTAGCAAATAGGTGAAGCAGGCAGTTTTTACTCCCCCATTTGTTCTTTTAGTCATTAACACTTTCTCTATCCTCTGCCAATATCAGCCAAAGTGAGACTTTATCAGCGGTGTTTAGTTTGTCCAGATGCTAAGCACTTCTTTTGTCTTGATGGTCATCAGATATGCTTGTCAAGGAAACAGCACTTTTCTGTGAAGATGTTGTGAAAGTACATGCAAAGTATAGACAGGCAATGCATGCTGTCACAGTAATGGTATGAAGATGAATAATTCACAGGCCTGATCAGACAGATGGATGTGTACCTTGTAGAGGGATGAATTCAGTGCATCTGTTGTAGTGGCCACGGCGCAGTGTGGCCCAGATACGCAAAAAGAGCCTTTTACAGCTTAAACAGAGACACACAAATGGTCACACGTACACCGGAAACATTAATGAATAATGAACCTCCCACTCCTCAGAGAAAGACTACCTGCTGGGCTCCAAACTAAAAATATCCCTTTTAAAAGATGGAGAGGATGAACAATGGCACCTCTGCTTATGGCCTACAGGAGACTCTATAATCGCTTTCATCTTACAATAGAAAGCTTGAAAAATAGTAGCCAAAGCTATTCTGTGAGGATTAGCTAGTGAGCAGAGTACATCTTGTGCAATCTCTTGAAAAATGCATAAATGCAATGTATCAGTTAACAAATGATCAAACTCTGAAATTTATTTAAAAGAATCATTAGTGTACTTTAAAATTGTTAAGATAAATTTAAAAGTAAATATGCTGTTACAAATTTATGATGAAAAGTGCTGTACTAGGAGGGCTGAATAGTATATTGTTTGAGCACTGACTTCGCAATGCGTTTATCTGCAATAGTCACACTGCAGGATTAGTTTATTTATTAAACATTACAACATAAAGATATTATTAATTGACTTATATCTTTATAAAAGATATTGATTGTTCAATTTCTGTACCAAAACACCCCAAAGCACAATTACGTTTTTTTTGCTTGTAATTAATTACATCCACTGCATAAAAAGACTTCATCCCAGTTGATTTAAATTAATAAAATATTTCCAAATAGAGTTTTTTTAAGTCATCAGGTGAGATTATATTAACATCGCAACATATATCGCAGTAAAACAAATAATCGCAATCTCAGATTTTTCCAATATTGTGCAGCCCTAAGTACTACTAAAACTTTGGAACATAAATTTGTTTTTATTTTTGATACATAATAATTATTATTATTTTACATTTTCTTCCCTTTTTTACATTAGTTAACCTTCTCAAACCCTTTAAATGTCGACCCCCACTTTTTGAACATAGACATGAAAATAACATATTTTAAAAACTTAGCAACTTAAATGATCAATCTTCAACCAATCTTCAACACTTTGAGAATAGATTTAAACTTGGTCTCTTCAACCAATGATAAATCTTGATCAATCTTCAACACTTTGGTGAAAACTTGGTCTCCTTTTAAAGACTTTATGAAAACCCCGGATTAATGAAGGGACTAAGACGAAAAGAAAATGAATGAATGAAACAATAATGTGTATTTTACTGTATTTCTTAAAACTTATTTTAAAAATATCACCAGATTAATACTTATTTAAAGCTGGGGAGACCTAGTAGTAACATGGAAAATTACATAATGTTCATTCAGCTTCAAACTCCTCAAAAAAGAGAAATCTGTAGATTTTAGCCACACATATAATATGAATGCCTATATATTAGAATGACTGCCTTGTTTCTATCAAGTACAATAGTTATATTGTGTTTCTTCAGTCTATTTTATTTTATATTTAATGCAAAGACATACAGGCATTTGAAGTGTTGCATAAAGGGATAGTTCAAAAAAGAAAAATTGTAGTTAATTTACTCATCCTCGGGCCCTCAAAAATTAGGTGAACTCTTTCTTTGATCAGTAGAACAATATAAAAGATTTTTTTTATGGTGGTACTGTACTTTGGTGATTTATACATTGCAAACTTCCCTCAACATTTCTTATAAAATTTGCAGAGCAAACAGAATACCTAATGAGTTAATCTATGTAATTTGCATGATTTTGTTTGCATTTTTCCTTTCAGGCAATTAAGCATTAACTATGTAAATATACTGTGGTAAAACATGGCAGGCTTTTAATTAAAATAATTGTGTGCTGTCAGTCTGTCAGAGACAGTTGTTAAATGATGTGTCTGCAGCTGTGGATGTTTGCCTTGCTAATGTTAGCATTGCTCAGTCAGAATGTAAGCAGGGGAAGGACTGAAAGACTAGTGTCAGTGAAGATATGCTGACTGGACAGAGTCACTGTTTATACTCATTCAAGTGTTTTCATGTGCACTAGTCAAGTGTAATTACAAGATCTAAACACTATTTTAACTGAAGATGATATCTACCTCCTTCCTCTAGCAAAGAACTAGTCTTTGGCTTGAGCAGTGACGTGGGATTACATAGTTGCATAGTGGCTTTTTATGAATATTTACTTACAGTATTTTAGTTCTTCTTTTCATCAAATGATGCTTTACATGTCATTTTTTATGTTGTGTTTTAACAAAGACTTTAGAATACACAAGACAAGTCACTCATATAGATTTAAAAGGGGAAAAGTGTAACGGTCAATATGGTGAATGAAGCCCCGCCTTCTAGTACAGGAGCTAATCATTGATCGCTATTGACTGACGTTTCTTTGGGGGAGGGGCTGGGACCAGATGTGAATTTCTGCAGATGTTGTGTGACTCAAACGTTTAGAAATGAAACCGAAGAGACAACTGTTGTTTAATTTTATTGTTGTTTCCTAATATGAAATGGAATCGCAAACTTGGCAAACAATTTTGTAGAATTTAATATTTCCCCATTCACACAGAATAACTGAGCATACTTCCCGAGAGGTGTGTCAAAGATGGATGTCAAAGATACGATTGGGCAGGCTGCCTGTAAATCAAACTCTCGACAACGGAATAGAGCCTTCCCAGCAGATTGCTGTTGTACCCCAACGTTGGGACGTTGCATTTTGTTTGGAAATGAAAATCGGGTTAATGTCAGAACCCAACGTCAGGCTGACGTCAATGTCCAACATCGGACCGATGTTGCATTTTGGTTACTTTCCAACGCAACCTAAAAACAACAAAATATCAATGTCTAATGATGTTACAGCTTGACGTTGTGTGGATGTTACCAATATGACATCTATCAGACATTGGATTTTGGTGGCCATACCTGAAGAATAAATGTCAGTATTTGACGTCAATATGACGTTGGTTAAGATGTTGGCTCGACATTGGATTTTAGTCACTTTGCAACACAACCTAAATTCAACAAAATATCAATGTCATTTCATGTCATTATTGGATGTCAAAATAACATTGTGTTTACATGCTGGTGACCTAAATCTAACTTAATATTAACATCTTATGACGTTGTGTGTCTGCTGAGTTAGTACAGTCCGAACTGATTTACAACTTACCTAAGTATATGAGCCATCAAGTTAGACACGAAGAGACTGTAGCAGTATTAGTGACACTTAATATATTGGCAGCCACATCAGTTTCAGCCAATTATTGCTCATTTTTACTCCTACTGCTATTGGATCTATAATAAACGTTTGTGCTAGACGGAAGACAAGAAGTTGTTTGTGTAAAAGTTTTTCAGTGTAAAAAATAAGACTTCAGAATTGCAACGTGTAAATGATTTTGAGAGAAAAAATCTTGATGTTTCCTTGTTTTCTGCAGATAAGGTTTTAAAACAAACCAGTTGTCCACTGCATTTGATTACATTTTGATTTTGTAATCAGACTCCAACAAAATTATAGCCAAAATAATGTCTTAGTCCAGAAAACTCTTTAAAACCAAGGGATCTTTAAAATCCTAATTTGTATTAAAAAACGAGCCCTGATTATGAGAGCATCCCTGTCCTGCCTGTGTGTTTGTTTGCTTTGTTTTCAGATAAAATGCTCCAGATGAAGATTTTAGGTGTTTAGATCTCATTAGTGTGACGGATCAATAACATTGTGCAAACAGACAATCTCCCCATCTGTTTAGGAAGAGGAAGTGAAGCTCCGCTAAGCAGGAGCTAAAAATAGAAAGAGTCCAATAAGGATGTATGCAAAAAAATACAAATAAATAAATAAAGATTGTGTCTCTTTCAAAGTTCTCTCTGCCTCTGTGTCTTTCCCTAGAGGTGGCCAACAATTCATCCAGCAATGCTGCGAGACTCTGGCTTCATACCTTGTGCTAGTTTCTATGGAGATGCCAGTGGGCAAATACACAAAGAGACACAGAGAGAGAGAAGGAGATAAAGAGAGCAGGGAAAGAAAAGCTAGTCCTCCGTGGAGAAGAGCTCTTGGCAAGCTTTCAGAACTGGATGCAGAGCAGCGTTTATTTCCTTTCAGACATCGACAGTGAGAACTGAGGGAATGTGAAATGAATAATAATGAAGGGCACTTCATGAAGCATATTTACCTCTGCGAGGCACCTGTGAAAAGGGAAATAAACTGTAATGAAGGGAAGACCGGCTAGTAATGGCACTTCTCTTTTATTCCACACAAATCTGAGTATTACAATCCTACTGGGAACTCAAAGCTTTATTGAATTGGGCAAATTGCTTATATTCAATATAATTTTTTTCATTTTTTAACATTTAATTTGAGCTACTTGCAAATTAAATTTCTTTCATTAGTTAAGCTTGATGCAGTAAATATCAGAAAATAAAACATGTCAATACACTTTCTTCATAAATATATTTGATTAATCATTGTAAAAGTAATAAATAAAATAATTTCTATAAATGATAATTAATATGTGATATGTATGTTATTAATCAGTATCTGGACTTCTGTTTTTACCTACTGTAATTTATAGATTTTTTCTTTTGTTATATGCCTGTCTATTTAATATATGAGCAATATCATATGAGTGGCAGTGTAAAATGGCTGTACTGAATATCGGCATTGGTGGGAGGCGTGCATTGGCTCGAGCTGCCGGCCGAGTGCCTTAGTGTCCCACCAGTGATGATATATAGCCATATCGCACTGCTACGAGAGTTTGACGGAGAGTCTCAAAAACCCTTTTGTAGAGGAACTACTTTCTTGCGCCATTCATTCACATCTGCAGATGATGTCAGAACAGCAGAAACCGTTGCTACTTCAGAAACGTCATTTTAGAACTAGTATTTGGATGATTCTCTTGTGTAATGTCTAAAATAATGACAGAACAGGTGATCTTGCTGACATTTTAAGATTATAAGGTTGAACAACATAAAATGCCATCAGTCTGCATAAATTTCCCAGTATTTCTTTGCTGCAATTAAGATATCACAATAATTAACCCCGAAAGTGCCAGAGCAAAGCAAACACTCCCAGATTACTATGTATAAATACAGCGTTACAAAATACAAAAGAGAGAGACCAACTTAAGGGGGTCACACACCAGAACCCCGCATAGCGCCACACAGTGCCATACATTTTAGAATTCTAAACATAGGTTTCTATCAGGGTACACACACCGGCGCCGCAAGTTGGTGCCTGTCTGCGGTGCCCAGCCACGACTCAGGCCACGGTTCATTTTTGTCAGCTGCCAACGCACTGAATCTCAGAAATTATGAATATTTAAAATAGGCACTATAAAAAAACTGCATGGTTGCAATCTGAACAACTACATTCTTGCCTAAAAAAGCCTTAAAAGTCCATTGTGTTGTTCAACAGCTGCAATATTTTTTAAACTGTGGTCTTCTGCTTGCTACTCGCATGGGGTGAGTAATACACAAGGGTGAAGAGGCTGTACGAGTGCTGATATTACTATAATATCTCACTGCTACCAGCCAATCAGTATCGAGAACCAGACAGAACTCTTGTATATGCATGTATGTATATATGTGTACTTATAGAGTATTCAAAATTTTTTATATTAATATATTACACATTATAAAAATGATCACATTTTAAATATAAAACTATCATACGATTTATTATTATTATTATTCATTCATTCATTTTCTTTTCGGCTTAGTCCCTTTATTAAACTGGGGTCGCCACAGCGGAATGAACTGCCAACTTATTCAGCACATGTCTTACGCAGGGGCTGCCCTTCTAGCCGCAACCCGTCTCTGGGAAACATCCATACACACTCACACGCATACACTACGGACAATTTAGCCTTCTCAATTCACCTGTACTGCATGTCTTTCAACTGTGGGGGAAACTGGAGCACCCAGAGGAAACCCTCGCAAACGCGTTTGAGAACATGCAAACTCCACACAGAAACGCCAACTGACCCAGCCGAGGCTCGAACCAGCGACCTTCTTGCTGTGAGGCAACAGCACTACCTACTGCACCACTGCGTTGCCATAATTATTATTTCTATTATTATTATTATTATTATTATTATTATTATTATTATTATTATAATAATTATTATTATTACTATTATATTTGTCATTGCAAAGCTCATGACAAAAAGGTTTTAATTATGGTGGGAAATTTTATTATTTATATATTTACAATATATATATAGATTTCCAACACCAGCTCAAAAGAATCCACACACAATCAGACATTCCTGTCAAATGAAAAATGAAAAACACACACACACACACACACACACACACACACACACACACACACACACACACACACACACACACACACACACACACACACACACACACACACACACACACACACATATATATATGTATATGTGTGTGTGTATATGTGACAGAATTGAAATCTGCCTGAGCCTCAAGCAGATCAGCACATCAGCTGTGTGATGTAAAGCTGAACACCTCAGGCAGGACAATTCAGCTTTGACTTTTCTCTGGACAGCCTAGTGTACTGCTGAGGTTTGGACTGCATTACTTTAATCTCCCTGGGTAGTTTCAGAAACTCCCTGACATCCACCACCGAGCCCTTTGTCGTGCAGATGTTTCACAGCAGGTGGTTTTCCTCACAGCAGAAGTCCTGCAGGAGCTTCCTTTACCCTGACTCATCTGCATTACTGGTCAAGTCCACAGAAAACATCTGCAGGTGCCACGACCTTGTGTTATATCTGTATAGAGACTGAAAAAATAAAAACTCACAGTCCCATACTCTCACAAACTAGCATTATCAAGGTCTGGATTCATTAGAAATTCATTGGATTTCTTTCTTTCTTTCTTTCTTTCTTTCTTTCTTTCTTTCTTTCTTTCTTTCTTTCTTTCTTTCTTTCTTTCTTTCTTTCTTTCTTTCTTTCTTTCTTTCTTCAATTTTCAGTGCTTTTCTTTATTTCTTTCCTTTTATTATTTAAAAATATTTCAGCTTATTGCCATATACATTTTCCTTATTTTTATGTTAACTTAAAGGGCACCTATGATGAAAATCATCTCTTGTAAGATGTTTGGACAGAACTGTGTAGGTATAGTGCATCCACAGTCATATTGGAGTAATATAAAGTCTCTTTTTTATTTATTTTTATTTTCTGACGTTAAAATGGGATCCAAATCCCCGCATTTTGAGGCCCACCGCAATTTGATGTACAGTAGGAGTGCGATTTCCCCGCCCACCGATTTTATTGACAGCCGCGTATTAACATGTCTTCATAGTAACTCGTATAATCATATCAACAAGACAGGACGTGCGCAAAGCAACTGGGATTAAAAGATCTGTTCAGCGCTCTGTGATCATCAATGATCATCAAATGTGATCAAGAATGAGTTTAAAACATTTTTAAAACAGTGTATGTTTGTAAGGAATTTCAGTGATTTTACCGTCTTTATCACCACAGCTGCATGTGCAATCCCGGTTTGTGGACGTTAAATAAGGTTTGTGTATATTAATGTGTATCCTGTCACATTTGCAGTAAAAACAGTACAAAGTAAAAAAAAAAACTGAGAACTTTGTAACAACATTGTGTGTGACTCATCGTTGCAACTCCACAACAGATACATCAAATAATCATTGGGAACGTTCTTAGTATTTCTCACAAACCTTACGTGAGATCTGCTTCCTTCTGCTTCGTTTATGTCTGTCACTGTGCAGTTTATCTGACACAGCTGAGGCGGAGATTGAGGCACACTCTGACAGGCACGTGGAAACGGTGGGCGGGGGGAACTAGTATTAAAGGCACAAGCCACAAAACCAGCTACATTGTGTTCAGAGCAGAAAATGCCAATATTCTGAAAGGTATAATAAATAATCTGCTGGGTGTTTTGAGCTGAAACTTTACAGACACTTGTCCTAAATCTTGAAAAAGGGGTAAAATAGGTGCCCTTTAAAACTAAAAATATCTAAATCTAAATAAATAACTAAACAGTAAACCTTTAACTAAACTTAAAGCTTAAAACAAGAATAATACTAAATAAAACAAAATTAAAATACTTTAAAGGGCACCTATAATGAAAATCAACTTTTGTAAGCTGTTTGTACAGAACTTTGTAGGTAGGTAAAGTGTGTTCACTGTCATATTGGGGTAAAATAAACACAACAAGTCTCTTTTTTAAGTTTCCTGACATTAATATAGGATCCAAATCCCAGCAATTTTATGGTCCACTGCAACGTGATCTGATGGGTATTTTGAGCTGAAACTTTACAGGCACATTCTGGAGACACCAAAGACATCTTGTAAATGGGATAGAATAGTAAACCTTTCACAAACATATTTAAAATATTAAAACTAACTACTGCATATAATCAGTGGTTTGGAGAATTTATTATATTGTAATTAATTAATTTATTTTACTTAATATTTCATTAACTTCCATTTAGCATTGAAAATTTAATTAGCAGTTGGGTCCAAAAGTTAATTTTCAACTTGTTGCCAATGTTGGCAAGAGAAATCATGAATGTTGGACAATTAATTCTGACATGCTGCATCATGAAATCCAGCCATCATTTATGGACAGATGGTTGTACATGTATCTTCAGAGTCTCTGTGATAAGCAGCCAGATAAACGAAAGACAATGTGTAATGTGGTAAGAATTCTGGAGCCAGTGGTAATGGCATCACTGTAAATGAATTTCAGGGCTGCAGGGGGGCTTTTGCACCTCTCTCTATCGCTCTCCTTCAGTCCATATGTCCAGAACAAGCGCCTCTTTCATCCACTCGTTCACAAAAGCCTCCTTTCAGTCCGCTGAGAGATGGCTTCACACCAGTTCTGTTTCCAGAGTGATACCCAGTAAACACGGCGAAGGGAATGCCAAAAATCACTGGCCTATGGGTCTGTCCGTGAGGCAAGGAGAGATGGTAAAGCAGAGCGATCGAGCTGTTTGTTTACAGCCATGCTCTTGTCAGCCTCCATTAGAACATGTATAATGTATGTGTTGAAGAGCGAGTCTGAAAATGTCCACTGGGCTCTTGCTGTGTCTTCAGGCTCGCTGGTATGGAGGAGTTTTTGCCACCCTTGCATGTGCACTGACTCCAAAATGAGGGCATTTTGAGGCACCCCCCCCCCATGCTTGTGACCTCAGCCTGACTCCAGATACTCTGAATCCAAAACGGAAATGTAGAAGTGTGGGTGGGCGGCCAAAGCGGAGAGCAGAATTAGACTGATTACTTTGGTCTCATTTGGTATCTTGTATGGAGTTTGCATTACAGGGCAGTTGAATATTAAAGATTGGGATAGAAATAGAAACTATTTTTTAAATGTCAAATTAAACACCAGAAAACTGCAGTTTAAATTAATATAATAATATTTGTATTATTATTTTTTAAATTTAAGTTATTTTGGGACATCAAGTTAAATTAATTTTAAATGAGAAAAAGTTCATTGGCAAGTTTTTTAAAATAAACTGAATACAAATGTATAATATTTCTAATTTATCGCACATAAAATAAAATTAAATAAAATTAAATAAAATTTTAAAAATCCCTGTAGTGGGTTGCAGCTGGAGTGGCATCTTCTGTGTAAAACATATGCTGGAGTAGTTGGTGGTTCATTCCGTTATGGCCACCCCTGATAAATAAGGAACTAAGCCGAATGAATGAACTTAAATTAAATATGTGTTTTATCTCCTCATTATCTTTATTACAAGTATCTCTACCATTGTCATTATTCAGGTTGCTGTAGTTGTCGTAGTAGTCGTCGTAGTAGTAGTAGTAGTGGTTGAAGTTGTAGTTTGGGTTTTTGAAGTAGTTGAAGTAGTATCTGTAGTAGTAGATGTCGTTGGTATAGTGGTATCAGAAGTAGTGGATGTGTAGTCGTAGTAGTAGTAGTTGTTGTCTGTGTAGTAGTATCAGAAGCAGTAGACGTTGTTGATGTAGATGTTGTAGTAGCAGTCATTCCTGTAGTAGTATCAGTAGTAGATGTAGTAGTAGTAGTATCAGTGGTAGTAGTCGTGGTAATAGGTTCAGTAGTAGTACACATTGTAGGAGTAGTAGTGGTTGTGGCTGTAGTAGCAGTAGTAATAGTTGTAGCATTAGAAACTGTTTGTAGTAGTAGTAGTAGTAGTTGGTGTAGTACTTGGGATTTATTTGTATTATTAGTATTATTGTAGTGGTTGTTGTTAATGATTATTACTGTTGTCCTTTCTTGCTTGTTTACTGTCATTATTACTATCATTATATCACTAGCATTGTTGTCACTCCTTATATAAGTTACTTGCTTCATTTAGTGACTGTTATTGTTCCTTTTGTATGTACTCTGACCCGTTTACCAAGTTACCTTTACATGCACGCACACACACACACACACACACACACACACACACACACACACACACACACGCGCACACACGCACGCACACACACACACACGGGAAAAAAAAAAAATAATAAAAAATAAATAAATAAATAAATAAATATATATATATATATATATATATGTATATGTGTGTGTTATGATATTTAAGCATTAGCAGTTGGCCCCAAAAGATAATTCTCAACTAATCGGGAGAACCGGGAGAATTAATTAATTAATTAAATTAAATATGTGTTTTATGGTATTTAAGCATTTGCTAAGTTTTATTACTTTACTTTTACTTATTTACTTTACTTTTACTACTTTTATTATTATAATACTTTAACTGTATTTTACAAATGTTCATCAACAAGCTAACTTCTGACTTCTCAATCTCTGCTAAAAGGTCTGAGCTAAAAGGTCTGAACTAACTTTAAAAGGGAACGTTGCTTCACCTTTTCAAAACAGTGTGGTCTAGTTTGATGTTCAAATGGTTTCTGAGGTGTATTTGTACGTGTAAAGAATAGGGATTCAAAGGCTCACTTTATCACACGATAGATACCATGGTACTTGTAATGGCTGTAGTACTGTTGTCATACAAATGTTTGGCTCCAGGTAAAACAAAACACATCTCTACAGCAGCTTGACACATAGCATGCATCAAAACTGACTTTTAATTACATACTGCTGTTTCATTCACTTGACCTTGTGATGACTTTTGAGACTAGCATATATCCCATGTACTTATAGAGTTATACCACCAGCCTTTATCTATGTGCCTGCATGGGAACATATCTTAAAAGAAAGAAAAAAGTGGGCTTTTAATAATGGATCAAGTTGAGTCAAAAAGGGCATCAACAGAGAGTAGATGAAAGTACAGCTCAGAGATAATAAGGCAGGCTGTAGCCACAGGCGTAGCCAGAGGAACTGAACCGGCTCGTGACACAAACACACAAAGATCATCAATTAACGACAATCTGCCGCTGCGCCACCATACTCTTGATTAAATGAGCTGTTTTACAGAAAAATCAAAGTCTCGTCTTCACTAAGCAGTTTCAATTTGTGTCACTAAACAAATTATTAATTACTGAACAAAACCAACAACATCAAACACCATCTGATAACCATTTGAGATCAGTTGAGTTCAAAAAGAGACAATCAGCATGGTGCCCAAGGCAGAAAATCGTAGGCGTTTTATAGCGTCTTTGTGCTAAAAAGCCTTTTACATCTAGTAAAAGCTTGTGGAAGTTGCTGTAGTCTTTTCTTCCCTATTATGATGCACATAAGTAAAACGTCTTCTCAAGCAAGAAAAGAAATCTAAGATGTATTTGTGTATTTGCTTGTATTTGTCGATCAGGAATTGATTGGAAGGTTTAAATGTAGTAGATCTCATGTGATTGACAGGTTGATCCTGGCCTCGAGCTAGTAAAGGGGACACTAATTAAAACAAATGTGCACCGAAAAAAAATTGAAAGTACTGGAATATTTATGGAATATATGTAAAAACAATTGTAGATTAAAAACAGACTCTTCATTTGAATAAGAGTTAACAATTAGGTAGAGGTGGGTTTCTGTCCACTTACAATCTCTGGCACATTCATTCATTTTCTTTTTGGCTTAGTCCCTTTATTAATCAGGGGTCGCCCCAATGGAAAGAACCGCCAACTTATCCAGCATATGTTATAAACAGTGGATGCCCTTCCAGCCACAACATAACTCTGGGAAACACCCACATACTCTTGCACACTCTTTGCACACTCACATTCGCTACAGCCAATTTAACTTATTTAATTCACCTATACCACATGTCTTTGGATAGTGGGGGAAACTGGAGCACCCAGAGGAAACCCACAAGAACATAGGCAGAGCATGCAAACTCCACACAGAATTGCCAACTGACCCAGCCAGGGCTCGAACCAGGGACCTTCTTGCTGTGAGGCGATTGTGCTACCCACTGTGCCATCATGCTGCCCATCTCGGGCACAGATAAACTGAAATATGAATGCAACATGGACCAAGACATATAAATGAACCAAAACTGGCTTTAAATTCAGTTGTAACCATAAAAACCCCATCGTCGTGGACAACTCTTTCTGCGTCTCAAGTCCGCTGACGTACATGGCTAGCTACTGGATAAACTGGTATCAGCAGGAAATCTTTTTATACGAAGGTAAGCGGTCTGCTGGTAGCTTGAAAAGGAATGCCGTCATACCGCCCTGTAGCATCCGTTTTAAAGACAAAATGCAGCCATACGTACTTGCAACATAATTTGCTATCTCCAGAAATGTTTATGGGGATGTCTTCAGAATGAGCCTCTTATTTTTTTGACAACGATTGAATAATTCACTCACAAACAAATTCACTTGACTCATTCAAGGTCTGACGCATATTTAACAAATCATTTGAATCCAAATGAATGCATAAATAAAGTATAACACTCAAAACATTTAAAAACTAATTTTGCAGGCTTTATTTTAAGCATTTCAAACTGCATAAATTGAGGTCATTTGTATTTATTTTTTATGAGTTGTCTCATTTTGTCATTGCTATTATGGTATTCTTGCACAATATTGTATTTAAAATTCAGATTTTTCAGTCAACAACTGAGTACTTCATAGTGGTAATAAGTTTACTTTCAGTCTCTAATATTTTTTGACAAAATACCTCATCTGACCTCAGAAGTCATCTCCAATCAAAGCTCTTGTAATGTTTAGTGAACTTCAGCTGCTTATGTTTGTGATTTTAAAAATAGAACAGCTTTTCGTCAGACAAGAAGAGATCTATTATGGCCCGTTTCCACTGAGTGGTACGGTACGGTACGGCACGGTACGGTATGCTTTTATGGCCGTTTCCACTGTCAAAAGGCATACCGAACCGAACCGTACCATGCCACTTTTTCGGCACCCTTTCGAAAGGGTACCAAACACGAGAAAGGATGCCAAAAGGCGGAGCTAGACGTGCAGCTGAACGCTATTGGTTTACAGAGATACGTCATTCGCTCACGCAACAAGCCAGAATGAAAACAAAGGAACCACCATGTTTTAAATACACAGCCGAGAGATTACAGCGGAATTACATATACATATAATAACGAGCCATGGTCGACCCTGGTTCAAACAAAGCCTGTGCCTTGTAGTTTTTAACGAGCCAGTCTGAAGCGTGAGCGGTTTCGCTTTCTTGCTTGCGCGTCTATACTTGAAATAACAAACTTCTTGAGCTGATGATAATAACGTGCGCTTGATTTTTGACGTGCTTTTGAAACCCGATCCTTTTCAGAAACTGACAAACGCAAGCGTTGCGTGAGTGAAGCGTAAAAAAACAGAGCGAAGCTGGAAAAAAAGGAGCACATTGTTTTTTCAGCAAACGTGAACAAACTGCCATGTTTAACTTTTATCATCACCTTTTGGACTATTATAAACTCGGAATGATGGAATTATTCTCTAACAAGAAGTTACATGTGCTGCTGAAGATTAAAGACACATATGAGAGGTCTGCTCTGACTCTGGGCTATATTTTGTGTTGTTTTTGAACCTAAATAAGGACTAAATAAATGTCTGTTGTGTAGTTTTTCTGTAATTGGTAAAAAATCGGCGACTGTAAGGGTCTGTATGTGTTCATATATGTTGCATTTATTTATTTATTTTATCTCAATACAGATGTTACAGTAGGCCATTTCGCAATGTCACTGATCTGCAGTTATAATCAACACGTTCATAGAAAAGTTAGTAATAAACATTTATAGTATACACAAGTATTTATGTGTATAAAGCATCTGTTTTGTGAGAAGTACTTCTCATATGATATGTGAACAACCTGTACAGCTTTACTGTGATATTTTCTCAAGCAAAAATGACGTTGACTGAAACTTTCTGTCGTTCACCATGCCCACCAAAAGAGTACCATTGGTACCCTTTTAGCAGTGGAAATGCAAGCCTGATAAAGGTGAGCCATACCAACCCGTACCGTACTGTACCAGTTAGTGTAAACGAGCCATTAGTTAGCATGAAAGCAGACATTTGGAGATGTTCGGCCTGTTTGGAAAAATGTGCATTAGTCGTTTGTTTGATAGAAGGATTGTAAATGAGGCACTTAAATTTATATTTTATTTTTAAAAAAGTCTACATCATGAGTGCTATATGCTGTTTAAACATTATTAGTGCAATAAAAGTGGATACACTAACAGTTAAAAACCAGCTTGCCTTAATTGTATAAATGTTAAAACATTTTTTTACTAATCTGACATGGCTAAATTAGATTTTTCTCTTATGCACTAAAATAATGTAATCAACAACAAGTGCATATTGCATGTTTCTTCTGTAGTGGCAATAATTGCAAAGGTTTTGCAACTTGCTTCCAAGGCGATGAGGCTCCATTTGAGGTCCAATATGAGTGGAAACCTAATAAGAATGGAGACCTTACACGCGCACATGTAGGCCTAAGAAACGCTGTGGGTTTCAAATCAATTTCAGCACCAATCCCCATGAATCTCGCCTTGTGAAGATCACAGCCAAGCAGTGAAAAGCTATTCATCTGGGTAATTCCAAGGTTACATATAAAAAAAGCACTGTAGCTCAATGCACGCTGTGGCGCTTGGCATGAATTTCCATATTTCATAAACAGATGTGTTGTTTACGGGTGGCAAAGGTGTGTAGACTAGACTATTTGACCTTGCAAAGTCATGGTAATGGCGAAGGCAACAGCTGTTTGGCCATAAGCAGATTTACAAGAGACACTGGTAACTCGTTATTATTCAAAATTATTTCTTCATATCGAAGGTATTTAAGATGATAATTTGTGGTTTAGGGCATAATGACATAACATAATGTGAGGAAAATCTCGTTTTTGACACTGTTGCGTCATTTAATTTCTTTCCTGCCCAGAGCAGGATGTGTGGTGCTCTTTTACCTTGCCACTTGATTTGTTTCTGTTATTCCCATTGGGGACGACTGAAGTTGAGTCTTCATGGAGGCGGTCCAAAAGCCAGAGCAGGAATTCCAGAGCGTCATGCTGGGAATTCCCTCGAAACTGAGCACCATATTTAGATACCGTCATCTGGACAAGACAAAAGATAAATGTCACACAAACAGTACTGTCTGATTTTGTAAACAAATCTTTTTTTATTCAATCACCACACTCCATGTAGATGATTCAGTGTTGCCTATTAAATCTCTAAAAAATGGAATCCTGGAGTCTTTGAATAATAGCCACAGTCAATCTGACTCAGAATCTGAGCAGACGGTTTGTTACTGAGATACTGAGATGCAATGGAGAGCAGATAGAAGATGTAAATTGCATTCTGCTAATCAGTGAATGATGCTATGTAGATCATGACAATGAATGACTAAAGAACCCTTTTTACATCTGTAATCAGAAAATTATTAAATGCGTTGGAAAAAAACAATAGAAGTCATTTGTTTTGCTTTACAATATTGGTATTAGTAATAGTATTTACACATTCAATTTCCTTCCATGTGAATATACAACATTTATAGAGTGTCAAGTCTAATCTTTTTTTGTAAAATAAAAAAAAGGATTCACCATTTCCCATTAATTCAAATTGACCTATGAGAGACACATTTGCTACTATTTTTATTACCACCACACAAAAAAAATTGAGTACATGTTATGACATAAGTCATAAATTCTTGAACCACTCAGATGAGCACTCAATTTGAAAAATAAATAAATAAATAAATAAAAATGAATTTTGGGTCAATATGACCTAAAACACAGGTGTCAAACTTCTGGAGGGCTGCAACTCTGCAGTTTAGTTCCAACTCTAAGTAAACACCTGATCAAACTAATTGACTCCTTCAGGCTTGTTTGAAACCTATAGGTAAAGTCGTGGTCACACTGCACTTTTTGTCCCATAGACTTCCATTCATATGCATGCAAATGCAACAGACCGGAAATGCAAGCTCGTGCGACAAGTTTCGCAGTTCGCTGCATTGGAAAGTTCAAACTTGGTGAACTCTGACCAGTGAAATCGCATCATGTGATTGCATGAGACCAATCGAAGATTAAAACATGACCTCTCTGTGCAGAAATGTAAAATATGGACCAATTGCTTGCTTTTTTAATGTCTAATCATTTTTTTAATCGTTTAATCTCGCTCTGATTGGCTCCGTACAACAGAATTTCGCATGCTCAAACTCTAGTGTGACTGCAGGTTAAGTATGTTGGAGTGGGGTTGGAACTAAACTGTGCAGGGCTGTGGACCTCAAGAAACTGAGTTTGACTCCCCTGACCTAAAGAGAGATGGGTTACGTTTTGAAGGCAGTAAGGTTTGTTTTTTAATTCAACAAGACTTTATTAAATTAACCAAAAAGTTGGTAAATACATGTATGATGTTCTTTTGAATTATCTACAGTAATGGCAATATAATTCTGAAAATTAACAGTACCATGCTTAATCAACAATATTAAGCAGCACAAATGAAATATTTACATGACCTCTATATACAAACAGAAACTTTGAACTGTAATATTATTTCAGTGATAAAAGTAAATTAAAAAAGTGTCTACCGACTTCAAAGTTTTATTTAGAAGGTATATTGTATAAATAAATTCTGTATATCATATTGCATCTTATAAACCATCACTCCAACATGACTTTCAGGCAGCAGAAGTCTCAATATAGTCCACATCGTTTTCGTAATCCAGTTTTAAGTAATCTTGAATGTCAGGTGTATTTAAAATCATAGTTTTAATGCTGAGTGACATAAAGATTAATTACACCAGAATTAACCATATGAACTCAATCTAGCAGCTGGGAGCAAATTGCAGATAATAATATAAAGCCGTAGGCCTACAGACTGAGATAACGTAATAATCTTAATATTAGTCATACTGCGTAAAAATGGGTCATGTGGTCACAGAGTTTAAGCTCATCTTCAAAAGAATGAAAGCTAGTTTTCTTAATAGTATCCCTGACTAAACGCCTCGTCCTCAGAGGAGAAGAACAACAATTTATTTAGAGCACAATTAAGAGCATGTGACAGAGAAACTGCAATATACGCCTCATAGGAAATAAATAGGTCAGAGGTCACTAGACTTTGTTGTGGACGAAAATGTAGCCTAATGTTTCATTTATAACATAGTACAACTTTTTATTTAACAAAAAAATCATCAAAATGTATTTAAAAATTTATTAAATTTAAAGTATCAACACCTATATGGCCCTAACCCGGCGCAATAAGGCGCAAGACGTGTTTGCCGCGATTTGTTGCTATTTTTAGACCAACGCAACCCTAATTTGCCCACTTTGCATCACGTTGTTTAAATAGTAAATCCATTTGCACCGCTTTGTGGACTCATGGGTGTTCTGGTCTAGAAAAGAGGTGTGTTAGGGAGCATTGTTGGCACATTGCTATTTTGAGGAACTAAAACAGACTGCGCAATTGACCGGGGGGCTTACAAATTGCATTTGTATAATATTATTTGATATTATATAATATTCATAATTTATATTTGTTTTAATAAAACAAGTTTAGATTTGTCATCCTGTCGGCTTTTGGAGACATATGCATCACCATATGGGGCATAAAAATAGGACGTGCGTTTGGATATAACTCCATATATATGCATATAATTTGACCACACTTTATTATTATTGTTCATTTATTTGTTTGCTGGAAATTAGAACTGAATTTATAAATAGTTTTGAAACAAATCTTTGCACTTAACAAACTAAATTAATTATGTAGGCTAATGGATGTCTTTAGTGGAGTGCCTACAACACCGTTTCCTTATACACGAAAGTAAAATTAAAGTAAAGAGAAAGTAAAGAGGCTGAATGGAGGTGGCTCATTCTTTATTCTCGCTGCGGATGGTCTGTTCAACTGTTTTCTCGCTAGTAAAGCGTTCAGTTTTTCCACTTACAAAATCCTCCATGTAAATAACAAATGGGCTATGGCGTGATACAACTGACTCTTAAAGGGAATGAGAGATGAGACTCTGATTGGTTTAATGCACGTTATGCTCAAAACACACCCATAATTCCCTAAGAGAATAATCACAACACTGTAAGACCATGTGCAGTGGCGTAAACCTTATTTTTCCATCTTTAAAAAAGCAAAAGTGGATTCGGACATCGCCTTAATGCTTTTGCACATTGCACTTTAGACTTTGCACCTACATCAGTAAAATAGAGCCCCTCTAGAGTTTTTAAGGCATTTTTTTGCTCAACATCCTGTCAGTGAAGCAAAATATAATAATTAAATTTTGACCAGAATGAAGTTTTTTGACAATGCACTTTCCTTTCCTGTGCTTATGTATTTTATTAAGAAATGTGGATTAATATAGACGTCATTTGTGATAAATTTTGACCCACCTCTAAACCCATAAACCTATAGGAAATCTAATTAAAATAATAAAAATTGTCTTTATTTATTTATTTATTTTTCTTGAATATTAATTACAGATTTCTATTAGGGCTGGGCGAAAATGCTATCTCGATAATTATTTTACATATTGAGTGATAACGAGATATACTTCAATATAAGTTGTTAATGCTTCCAGATTTAAAAGAGTACCCCAACAATGACTGAAGCCACAAAAATTATATAACATATTTTCGGCCAATACATTTTCTGTGGCTAAAAAAATTCAGTACATCTTTAATATCAACACACTTCTAGATTACCATTGTTGCATATTTCTGCTGTGTGATTGGCTCTTAGATCAATATAAAGTAAAAAAGTCTAGAGCTTATAATTGTTTTTGACATAAATTTTATCACAATTCGATATTATATCGTTTATTGTCCCAGCCCTAATTTCCGTATACCCCTCCAGAATTTTTTTTTTTTTCTGTGAGTGAAAGGCTGTGAAATTAAATGCAAATATCTGCTTGTTTCTTCATATTTTATCAAAAATTTTAGTGAAAGCCAGCAGACTTGTACTGAAATTTTGATTGCAACCTTTTTATTCCCAATACTGACAAAGCAACGACTTAATGTTGACTCAAATCAACCATTAACTCGGCTATGCTGCCTTGCGAGAAGGATTAGCTAGACATCAGTCAGGAACTGTACACAAAATGACCTTGTGATCTGTGAAATACCAGCCTGTCATCCATCAACCACATGCCATCCCTACCAACAGCTCCCTTTACCCTTTAACACATCATTGGTTTGGGTTCCAGCTCACAAATAGTCTTTTTCGCAAGATATTACTCTTCTGTGGCATTAAAAACTGCATAGTTGAACCAGTAACCACTTGTAATACTTTCACGGTGTAGTTCAGGTTCTCTGTAGTCTAATTAGAAATAGATTGCACTTTACGGAAAGCAATATTAAGCAAATTAAGTTAAGCGCAGTGGGAGGCTTAAATTATAGGGCAGAGCTCTTGATTGTTTATAGATGGCTCCCCGTATATGCAGTTAGGCACTCATTAACTCTTGTAGATGTCTCAGAAGCTGAGAGAGTTTATGTTGTTTCTAGACAAGATAGTCTGGCTCTGTCAACACAGGAAAAAGCAAATCATGTCTCTGGGGGCCTCATGTAAATTTACAACATGCAAGTCATTAGACTCTGAATCACATGAGCTTGTTAATGTGGTCTTGTTATGTAGTTAAATTAAATAGACAGTTGCAGGAAAACTTGATGTTAATTTACTCACTCTCAGTAGTGTAGGTAACTTTTGTAATAATTAGAACACTGAAGATTTTTATTGAGCAGCAGTTTATAAGCAACACTATCAGAGTTAAAAACCGACAATGACAAAACAAAATTAATAGAAAAACAAACATGGATTACATGGATTTGGTTATTGAAGATTTGACACAATCCAGGATCATTTGGTTCTTCAAAACTGATCTGAGAGTTGTTGTCATAGCAACAGTTCTGGTAGCTTAAATATTTTTACGCAGCGGATGCCCTTCCAGCTGCAACCCATCACTGGGAAACACATACACACTTATTCACACACATATGCCACAGACAATTTTGCCAACTCAATTCACCGTTACCACATGTCTTTGGACTTGTGGGGGAAACCGGGGCACCCGGAGAAAACCCACTCGAACACAGGGAGAACATGCAAACTCCACACAGGAATGCCAATTGACCAAGTTGAGGCTCGAACCAGCGACCTTCTTGCTGTGAGGCGAACGTGCTACCCACTGCGCCACAGCATCGCCATGCATGCAGTCATTCATTGTTAGTTCATGTTAACTCCCAGTGGCAGTGCATTAACTAATGTTAACAAGCCCAAATTTGGATGTTTAAAAGACATTAGTAAATGTCGAAGTATGATTAATAAATGTTGTACAAGCAATGATTGTAGATAGTTCATGTTAGTAAATACATTAACTAATGAAACTTTATTGTAAAATGTGACTGAAACTTCTAATGCTATGAAATGAAAGCATTTTGAAATGGAAGCAGTGTTTTTTAAATGTACTGTACCAGAATAATGTAGATGTTGCTCGAAGTGAAGCTATTTATGGCATTGATGATTTTTGATGTGGATTTATATCAGTATTATAATATTGATATATAATATAATATAATATATTATAATATAATATAATATAATATAATATAATATAATATAATATAATATAATATAATATAATATAATATAATATAATAAAATAAAATAAAATATAATATAATATAATATATAATTTTTTTATTTTTTTGGAGTTATTGTCATCTATATAGTGAGCAAAGCCTTACTTTGACCTTGAACGATCTTGTAATTCTTCATTCACTTAACATTCTGCCCTGACTGGGGCTCCTTCAAAGCAATCATTTTAGACTTTTGATAGTAGGGTGTGAATAGAGCTGGGCCTCTGTTTCCCATCAGAGCAGGTCTACCTTATGGCTACACACCAGCCTCTTCTCTGTGACGCTTTTCCATTGAAATATTTTCTCAATTTCTCCCACCAACTTCTTTAGCTACTCCTACTTCAAGATAAATGGCTTAACTCACTGTGGAGTAAAAAAAAAAAGATGACCCATAATATTTCATCTTAAAAGTATCTCTGCTAGATGCATTCTATTGTACATCTGCTTGTAATAAATCTTAAAGCAAAAATTCACCCAAAAATTATATTGTCATCATTTACTTATATATACATACGACTAATATATTATATTATATATACATATATATATATATATATATATATATATATATATATATATATATATATATATATATATATATATATAATATATTAGTCGTATATATATATATATATATATATATATATATATATATATATATATATATATATATATATATATATATATATATATATATATATATATATATATTAATCATGTGAACTATTTCTTTAAAGGGTCTTTGAAGATTATAAGCAAGTCAGTCCAGGTCAAATCAGGGCATCAAATGCAACTAGAAATTTCGACAATGCTGAGTGATTTTGACTATTAGCTATTGTAAAAATTGTTTAGGCTAGTCATAAAAATAGTACCCTAATTAATTTCTTTAAAGCTGGTCATACCTTCTTAAAAGTAAAATGACAAAAGCGGTACTGATAACATGTATAATATGTAACTGCTGAGAAGAAATACAAAATCTTCTGCCTTCTGTCTGCTCTGTCTTAAAGACCACAGTGCAAGCCCCTTTCGTCATAATTTCTGTAGTAAATGTATTATACTAGTAGTGCATTTCTGAGAAAGCAAAGCGTTACATAAGACTTGTGTTCCAGATTTGTGGTCAGTATCCAGTGTGTCGATGTCTTATCTGAGAAAGCACTCTAGTTTTTCAGTTTACTCTCCGTTGATAATGTTATCTGTGGAAAGTTTCTCATCCTGCATCTATTTTTTGCTCAGAAGAGATCATCCTGTGGGAAAGCATTTGCGCACATACAGTACTCAATAAAACGGCCACATCAGAGAAAGCTGTGAGTTGATTTTAAAGTTATGTAAAGGTAGTTGACACACAACATGTCCATTTTTCTTTACCAACATCAATATTTTATGCTAAAGATCTCTTTTTTGAAGTGAGGCCCTTGAAAAACTATTTTTGGCTCCCAAAAGCAACTTACAGTGAGCAGATCTTAAAAGAAACATTTTAGTGTGGAAAAAATAAACAGCCTTATTTGAAGTGGCAAGTTTAGATTGGTGTTAAAAAGTCCATTGCTCCATTGATAAAGAACCTGGACTTTTAAGTCTTTTGCGTGCTCCTTTAAAGGGATAGTTCACCCAGAAATGAAATTCTGTCATCATTTACTCACCCTTCACTTGTTCAGAGTGAATGGAAATGGAAGTCAATGGTTATTTGTTTCCAGCTTTCTTCACAATATCTTCTTTTGTGTTCAACATATTAAAGAAAATCATAAAGGGTTGAAACCACTTAAGGATGAGTATATAGTGAGTAAATATTCATTTTTGGGTGAACTTTCACTTTAAGACCTTAAAAAGTTATTGTAACATTAGACAGTAGTGCACAGCCCACTCAATATCTTATTTCAGCCAAAATGTTCGTGCAAGAACTTCGAGACGAGAACACTTATTATTTCCTCCAGTAACCTAATAGCTATAGAAAAGGGCATTTGAAAAGCTTGAAAGTTTCTTAATAAGATATTTGAGCAATATTAACAGTATGACTGTATGTTCTTGGCCATATAACAGGTGAATAAAGCATCAGATAGGTCTAAGTGACAAAGTTAGAAACTCATAAACAAGTTTACCTTAAACTCAGCAGAGAGCTGAGGAGTGTACTGAAATGTCCAAAGCGCTCGGACCAAAACCGCGAGCCGCTCCGTCACCTCTACTTTTTCGTTCTGCCCGTTCTCGTTCCTTATAAATCCGTTTATTCCGTTGTGACAAACGTCCCGTTTATATCGCTCCAAACTAAGATGTTCAGCGAGCAGGTCCGTGTTGCTCAAGCACTGCACGACGGCGTTCATGAAGCAGGTGTTCCCGTGGTTTTTCAGACCCAGCACTCCCGGGGTTTTATCCCCGTACAGCGAAAACAGTCGCTCTTTCGCGGAGGAACGGCCGGGAAGAGACGAACTTTTCCTCACCTGACTGCTGCTGTCCTCCTTTTTCACCGAGTTTCCCGCGCAAGGTGCGCTTTCTCCAAATCCACCGTCATCATCCTCAGCATCCGACCGTTCGGCTGTTTCTCCGCCGCTTGCCAAGCTTCCCAAACTTTTCAAGATCCTACTTACCAAACTTTCCACGGATTTAAACGATTTCCTCCGGAACAGCTTCCCTGTGCGTTTAGTAGGCTTGTTCCCTGAGTCTTTCTTCGCCTTTTTGTCGCGTTTATCCATATTTCTTGTTTATTTCCCACCGGATAACGGCGTTCAAGCACACAGAGCGTTGCTCTCCTCACCTGATCCTGCCTCGACACTCAGCATTGTGGACGGCAGCGCAGAGATTTTTCCTCACGCCCGCCGTGAAGAAATGATTGACAGGTAGCGCGGCGGTCAGTACAGCATCTCCTGTGACGTCAGGCGTTTTGGACAGAATGAATGATTGACAGCCCGTTCTTACCGGCGGTCAGTGCTAGCATGAGCTCCTTCAACTTCATACTGGCGGAAATCTGCGAGCGATGCAATGATTGACGGGTGTAGCTGCAAATAATCGCAACCGGGGGTCTTTTAAAAGAGTTTAAAGTCTTTTTGTGGAATTGTAAGGTTCTTTTACTGAATGTTATAAAATGTCGATGGCATGTCAACATAATTGCAAGAAATCTATTGTGTTTTCCCCCTTCGCTGTTTACTGCTATTACAAGGGTGCGAATTATGTTAGTTTTTGTAATACACGCTTAAGTGAAACATGCATTTATTTAAATGACATCTAATTCATTATTAAAATGTAGGCTGTTTTCAGTGTTTTGAGGGATATTTAGTGTATTCTTACATTCAGTATCCGATTAGCTACTTCTGAGGTTACTGTATGTCAAACTATGCATCTATTGACTTTACTTTTAGGCTGTATGCATAAACAATTTTACGAGAAAAGTCTTGCGTTACCTATCGGTGCTCTATCTGCTCTACCAGTTAGATTTTTTATATTAATTTTAATTATTAACATTATTTTTTAAAATACTAAGCAGAGCAAATAATATCAGTATTAAAAAGCTGATCCCCCTATAATGATGTTTTGATGTCCTTCAGGGGGATCAAGCGTTAATTGGGTGGGGGGCTGGGGGAGGAGTCAATCCCCCTCTCCCCCTTGTAATTCGCACACTGGTTAAAATTGCCACAAAAACAGATACAACCACTTTCCCTTTAGGCTACGTTTAATTCATTTGCGTAATTGAAGCCCTGCTGTATGTTTATGTCAACAATTATTGTTGTAATATAGCATATTTTTAGTTACGGCAACTTTGAATATTGTTTAAACAATTTTGAGGAAAAAATTCTGACCATCTATATCATGGATCTCAAACTCAGTTCCTGGAGGGCTGCAGCACTGCAGTTTTGCTCCAACCCTAATCAAACACAGCGGATCAAACTAATGGTGTTCAAGACTACTAGACTATTAAGCAGGTGTGATTTGGAGGTGGCTTGAGCTAAAATCTGCAGAGCTGCAGCCCTCCAGGAATTGAGTTTGAGACCACTGATCTATATATTTAGAGTTTTTAAAATGGTGATTTACAATATGAAGCCCCCTGCTGTTTAAATGTCACGTGCCAGCTTAAATAGGCCATGGTTATGATGGATGCTCATCGGGTAGTTTCAGTAACCAACATTGGCCTGATAGGATGAATAGACTGCAAAAACAAAAGTTGCTTCCTTCGGTTAATCCACTATCTGCTTCCCTCACACTGAACTGCTGTGGATGTTATCATCACTTCTGATTATTTAATTTCGCTCCATCACTTCCATGGTGTTTGAACTGCATCCTGTTGCCATATGTCTATTACTGGCCTCTGAATAACCCCACACCTTCACAGGTTTATCGCCGCCTCATGTGGACAGAGAACAGACGCTCTGTAAAACGGGAGTCACATCAATCCCGTTCTCCGCTTATCTCTCCACTGCCACAGTGACGGAATTCTGTCACAAAACCAGACCACCTACAGTTTTCCATTTCTACAGCATTCAAGCCGAGGTGGGTTTAAACTCATTCTGTCCTCTTTACATTTGTATGATCAGAGGAGATGAATGTCTAGAGAAATGGCCAAAAATGATCTTATTTTTAGATTTACAGTCCTTTAGCCTTTTCTCTGCTGAGATCTTATATGCAAATGAGTTCAAAGTACTGAACACGCAGAGCTTAAAGACTTCTTGTGTGTATAAATGTCTGTAGGTTGGCAGATATCTCTTTCACTGTGGCATCCTTTTTGGAAAAGAGCACATTCAAAGTTATTTTTATCTTCAGAGGTGCATTTGCTTCCTTTCTTTTTTTAGGCATTCGGCGTGATCAAAGACAGAGAACAATGCTGAAAAGAATCATGACATAACTGCTAGCTGGACTGAGTAACCGTTTGCATGTGGACTGAACTGGAAAATGAGAAGATATGTTATTGTAAGTCTGGTTTTAATTTATCTACCACAGGTAATTCAAAAGTGTAGTCTGGTTTAGCCAAGCCACGCCATTGTGGTTTTCAATCTCTTATTAAACATCTTGAGTTTGAACCCAATATTAACCTCGACTGATTTGGCAGAATGAAGAGAGAGACCTTCGGGATAAACAACCAACATGATGATGGGGTGTGTTGTATCTACAAACAATCATTATCTCTAAAACAGCCATTAAAACCTGAATTTAACACAGCACTGTTGTGCACCACTTTGCTACAATAGCAAGTCTTGTGGACCAAATACATTTCCAAAAGACTAATAGATCTGTGTGTGTGCTTGTGTACATTTTATCACCAAGTAACAAGTCTGGAAATATTCATTCATTCATTCATTTTCTTTTCGGCTTAGTCCCTTTATTAAACTGGGGTCACCACAGTGGAATGAACCGGTAAATTATCCAGTATATGTTTTTTTTACGCAGTGGATGCCCTTCCAGCTGCAACCCATCCCTGCGAAACCCATACACTCTCGTTCACACTCATACATTACAGCCAATTTAGTTTATTCAATTCACCTATACCACATGTCTTTAGATTTGTGAGGGAAACTAGAGCACCTGGAGGAAACCCACGCGAACAAAGGGAGAACATGCAAACTCCTCACAGAAATGTCAACTGACCCAGCCGGGGCTCGAACCAGCGACTTTTTTGCTGTGAGGTAATTGTGCTACTCACTGCGCCATGCACCATGACGCTATGTCTGAAAACATCTCTTAGTATTTTTTTCTAGAGCTGTGTTATCACAAAAATATAAATTCCCTAATTGAAAAAAGCTTGATGGTTTTGTAAAATCAATGAAATAAAGTATATATGATTTGAAAGAATTATTTTTAACTTATATTTACAGTAATTGCCAAAAGTACAACAAAATATATAAAATAACCTAAATAAATTTTGGAAGTTGTAATGGCAAATTATTATCTATCTATCTGTTTACAAGGAATATATTTTAATGTGAAGACTGAGATTGAATGAAGTCAGACAAAAGTCTTTAAATTGCTTTAATACTCAGGAGAAAGTTGATGATCAGTTTACACACAGAAAACCTTAGTGAGCAAAAGGATCCCAAGGATGGGTTTACATGCTTTTTTATAGACAATGTTGCAATGTTTTAGATAAGAACTTCTCTACAGCTCCTTAACTCTTAAACAACCAGTAGATTACACATGGCTGTAATATAGTAAAATGATTATAATGCATTTGATCTTTACTTTAATCAACCATTAATAATTGTCAATCATCAATATATGATCATCAGTATTAAAATTGTCCATCACATAAGTCTAAACAAATTTTAATTTTGATGGCTGCAACAAAAAAATAGAAGTGAAATGGTTACAAAAATGTAAACCGTAAAAACAATTAAACAATTTGAAACAGAACCAAATTAAGCAGGTGAACTGGAGATATATAAGGATTTGATGAATGGGTATAAAATCAGCATTTCTGTCTTTTCAAGTAAAGCAGGATCATGCCTTTGAATTTTGTGCCAAATGTCAAAATAGAGTTAGCAAACAAAAATCACATTTTCCATTGAAAAATCACAACCAGTTTAAGGTTTTCATCAACTAGCATATATAAAATTAAGAAATGATTCTGGGAATCCAGAGAAATCAAAATCTGTGTAAAGCAAACCAGTAAACCTCAGCTGAATGTGCTCGACATTTGACCGACCACTCTGCAAAAACTCATATCTGGGAGGTAAAAAATCCTTTATTTTAAATTATATACAATATAGATATGCTTTCATCGCTTCTTCTTTCAATTCTTATGGAGGAACACAAACTTCTTAAGAAATATAACTCCCTTCTTAATATATACTGTTTATTATAACTTACGCTTCATTTAATCATCATTTTGTATATTTATAGTTTTTAGCTCCCTAATAGTTTAAGCCAAAGCCTGTAATATAAACAGACAACACAAAACTATTAATACCAGCACATCTTTACCTAATAAAAAATGGTGGGATGAAACGGTTTGAGCATATATTTCTGATAAGCGATCTGTGTTCATATAGCCCCGGAAAGCATCATATGCAGCTCCAATGACAGCGGTAATTTGCATTACATGTTTTTCATGTAGTGTACTATATATATTGCTCTCGCTCCTTCCCTATTGTCTCCACAATTTCCAGGATATTGTATCTAATTTGTGGGCATCAGTGATCCACTATGGATATGTGGGAGACTATCAGATCTTCCAAGAGGCGTCTGGATGCAGACCTGGTGTAGTGCAATCTGATCTGCATCCAATGCTATTTAATGCACTCATTTAACCCCACCCCTATCCCTACCCCTCACAGTGACGTCAGTAGCTCCATGAAGTGCATTGTGTCTGACATTGCATCACTGAGATATGCAGTCTCAGCTTGCATCATCAATGCTGCATCCAGATACTAATGGATCTTCCTGGAGAGGTGGGATGTCTGCATTGCACTAAAAACAATGATGTTGTGCCGTTAAATAAAGCTGCATGAGCTCAAGAGAACTTCAGAAAACTGAATCTCAGAAGTGTGCTGCAAGAAATACCACTTCAGTCTTTGTTCCTCATGGTGAAAGCTGTACCTCAGTTGTGTGCTGAACTGATCTCATATCATCAGGAACAAAGTACATATGTGTACTGGGCTCAGAGGACTATTTATTTCAACTTGTTTCTGGGAACAACAGACAGTTAATGACGTGTGCACAAGTACCATTGACATAGAGGGAGGCATATATTAGGACAGTACAAAGACATTTACTGCCATCAGGTTGACATCTTTCATAGAAATTCATCAGTTATTAAGTTAAGTCTCATCCTGCAGGTGCTACAATATGGTGGTTTTTATAATTACAAAGTGAATTTACTTGACTGGCCTTCCTGAAGTCAAGATCTGTCATAAAAAGGAGCAACAAATAACAATAACCACTGATTAGCACATCTGAATTTTTTGTTTGTTTGTTTGTTTTAAATTTTGGTTGTAAAACGTTTACAGTGAGTATCTTCAATTTCCAGAAGATTAAGCCTTCTAATTTAAAGGAAAGCTGATGTGACACAGAATGTCCCAACTATTTTGGGGGCAGCCATTGACATTATTGAAAAAATTGTTTAATTTTCTAGAATACAATTTATTTGCTCATTGGAACCATTGGGAATCTTTTATTTGTACCTTTGTCAATTAAATAAGGGTTAAAGAGAATCCACAAATCATATAGTCTTGATTTTATTGCGAACATCCCACCATTTGGGCAACTGGGGTTGTGTTACTGTATATAAATATAGACAGAAAAAAACATTTTATTTTAAGAATGCCAACATGTTTCAAAATATCTTCTTAAACCACTAGGGAGTAGATTAAAATTTGTATCCCTTTAATGCATTGATTTTCAAAGATGTTTCCTTGTATAACACAGTTAACTTTTGTGATTATAAGTACTCTACAGCTTGATCTCAGTTGTTTGACTTGCTCTATATGCTGCAGTCTATTGCTTTGATGGGCCTTTATGTTCTTGAATTCATTGGTTTTGGGAAGGGTGCCTGTCGCCTCATACTGTGAATGTTTACTCTCATTATCAGCATATTTCACTGGTGAACACTTCAATCTAATCCTTTTGCCATGCTAAAAATATGAAAACCTCTTAAATCTCAGCACACAGATCACCAATTTTATATCACATATATCTCTCTCACTGAACATTTTACACATTAAGTGGATTATATGGGCAATTCTGAGTGCAAATCAAAGCACCCAAATCTCAAATATGACTGAAGGTCCAGGGAAACTTATGGGATCTTAGTCCGAACTATATGGCAGACAAAGAGCACTTGTTTCAATAGAGTCATTAATTTATGCTTTTATCAAAACTGCTTGAAGTTTCATCAAAATGATTCTGGATACTTATTAGAGACACCATATTAAGAATTAGCTTTGGACTCCCTCTAGTGGTAACTCAATACAGGTACAAGAAAGGCCCACATATACTATTGTTGTCATGGACTGTACTTACAGAAAATGACTCTAAACGTCTTGTATAGCTGCCAGAAGAACTACATATGGTTGATGAATGTCTTTGCTGTTTTGGCATATCAAAACAAATCATGATCTTACTACAAGTAATAAATAAAATAATATTGTTATTTATTGATTACCTTGGGTATAAAAACACAAATTCTAACCACATGGTTAGTGTAGGAAAAACATGGGTTATCTGTTGTTGCCATGGTTTTTCTATACACTAACTACAGAATTTGTAGTAAAACTGATTATACATCCTAAGGTAATCAATCTAACTAATTAAATAAATACTACACTTTTACTATATTAAACCTTGACTAATTTTGGTAAGAGAATGCATTTTTGTTGTTTAAATTGAAGTAATTTTTTTGGAATAAAATAAAAAATAAATAATACACACATACACTTATGTTATAAATCTATATACATTATATATATATATATATATTCAAGATAGATAGATAGATAGATAGATAGATAGATAGATAGATAGATAGATAGATAGATAGATAGATAGATAGATAGATAGATAGAGTAAATAAATCTTTTGAAATCTGAGAAATGTTTATTTTGAAATAATAAAATATACAGTAACATATAAAACTGACCGAATTAAAGATAATATTAAAGGGCACCTATGAGTAACATGTAAGGTCACCATATTAACATGTATAATCATATCAACAAGACAGGACACGCGCAAAGCAACTAAGATTAAAAGATCTGTTTAGCGCTCTGTGATCATCAATCATCATCAAATGTGATCAAGAATGAGTTTTACAAGTTTAAAATGTTTTTAAAAACAGTGAATATTTGTAATGAATTACAGTGATTTTACCATCTTTATCACCACAGCTGCATGGCAGTTCAATTGTAAAAGAAGACGCTTCAATCCCGGTTTGTCAGTGCAATTATAAAAGAAGAGACTTTAATCCCGGTTTGTGGACGTAAAATCAGGTCTATTTATAGGACATTTGCCAAGCAAAAACAGTGCAAAGTTAACCTCATGTGCTGTGTGTGTGTGTGTGTGTGTGTGTGTGTGTGTGTGTGTGTGTGTGTGTGTGTGCGTGTGTGTGTGCGTGTGTCCGCAGTGTGTGTGTGTCCGCTGTGTGTGTGTGTCCGCTGTGTGTGTGTGTGTGTGTCCGCTGTGTGTGTCTGTGTGTGCATGCGTGAACTTTGTAACGACATTGTGTGTGACTCATCGTTACAACTCCACAATTAATACATCAAATAATCATCGCAAGGGTTTTACTATAGTATTTCTCATAAACACTCTCACTTCCTTTATGTCTGTCACTGTGCTGTTTATTTGACGCAGCTGAGGTGGAGATTGAGGCACACTCTGACAGTCACGTGGGAACAGTTGCCGGTGAAAACTAGCAATAAAGAAACAGGCAACAAAAACAGCTACATTGTGTTCAGATCAGAAAATCCAATATTCTGAAAGAAATAATAAATAATCTAATGGGTGTTTTGAGGTGAAACTTTACACATTCTGAAGACACAAAAAACGTATCTTAAATCTTGAAAAGGGGGTAAAATAGGTGGCTTTTAAAAACTAATGAAAATGACAGAAGCACAGCAAACTTACCAAACTGCAAGCTAAATTTTAAAATATAAATACAAAAGTTAATTGAAAATAGCAATGAACACTAATAAAAACATAAACCATTCAGACACAAAGGTATTGACTACTTTTCTAAAAGAAAACTTACCAGGTCACATTTTGTTTAAAGGTTGAAATTGGCTGCAAATGTAAACAAATTTGTTATTTGCACAACATTAGCAACACTAGATTTTAAATACTGTATTGTTAAATAACCTTATCATAAACTTTAAGTCTACATTGCTGAGTGACTTGCTTTGTAAGGAAGAAAACAAGTACTGCATCTCTGTTAATGTTTTGAAATACATTTTCATTCAGAATATGCTATGCACAGTGGTATTATACAGGAATCTACTGTACATATCCATTGAACAGTTATATGTGTATTGACCATATGCTCCCTGACACCTCTGTCCAGTTTAAAGTTCATATTGCTCAGAAACGGGCAGTTTAAGGGTCAAACTGGGGGCATATCCGGTATGGACCACCCATCTGTTTGCACAAAATCTATTCAAGTCAACATATGCTTGAAAGAAGACCCCAATAAGCATGTGTGATAAATGACCGTAAAAAGAGTCATAAAATGTGGTCAAACAATGTAAGCTCTTTGCTGTCCTGCAGAAAGAAGGGTTTTTTTGTCAATGACCTTTCCAGTGTAGGAATGAGTTTAACAGTAAATGGCTCTTGTACACAAAGAATGACTTTCAGTTGAGAGAGAACTTCACTTTTCAAGATTCCCGTCTGTGTGGGAGAGCTAAAGACTATTAGACTTCATCAAACAGATCTCTGTTCAACTCACTGAATGCTTTAACCCCAGTATATCATCTGGAAATGTTTGTTCTTCGCTGTACAGACTACTCAGAATACTGTTGTGAAGAAGAATATCCGAATAATCAAATATTGGCAAAGTATATGCTTTAGATTAAATTAGAACAAAAAATATTATTTTGCAGTGATTATTGAGTTGCACATTGCGTTTTCTCCAAAAGGAGGCACTGTTCTGAAAGAAATGGCAGCATTGTATAAGGTTTTTATTTATTTTTATATATTTTTAATACTTATGTTTTTAATACTTGTTATATATATGTTATATATATTGTATAATATTATAGCCATTTTTAATTATTTAAATGAATTATTTAGTTTTTACTATTTATTAATTTCTATTAATATATGTATTTTTTAGGAGTGCTTAAGACAGTATTTCTTTTTTTTTTTTTTTAAATCTTCATTTATAATCTAGATTTCATTTTAGCTGAATTTGAATTGCTTAAAACTAATTAAAAATGTAATTAATTTATTTTAGCTTTATTTTCTGAAAGCATAAACAATGCTGCTGAGATTGTGCATAACTTTTATCATCATGATCAATTAGATTTGGCAGAATAGGGTCTTTAAATCATTTACAGATCCCCAAATATGATGCAGCCTCATGCAACTGTATAGTTCCTAAAGTACCTAAAAAGAAAAGTACCTATAAAAAGAATAAGTCTTTAAAGACTTATATTCGGTAAAGAAAATTTTTAAAAGAAAAGAAATTACAAACAGGTATAATATATTGTTTGCAAAAATTTAGGTCAAATCAGTTTTGTTTTCTACTGATTACACTAGTTATTTTTTATATTAACAAAGTGTATTATTTATTTTAAAATTAACATTTATGTTTGATTTCTATTGTAATCAAAATGGTTATATTAACTTATTAATTTAAAAACATCTACATTTCTTATGTAATTATCGCATAATTATTCTAATAATAGATTTTGATCCAATTTTTAATTTAATAATTTTAATTTGATTATTTGTTGGTTTATTTTATCCTAATTTGTTTGTTATCCTTAATAAAACTGAATAAAAAATATTTAGTTATTTAACTAGCTAGCTTTTTCTCCAAGCACATCAATGGACCCCCATAGCACTTCCTTTTTGACCCTCTGGGGGTCCCCGGACCACAGTTTGAAATCCTGTGCTCTTGATATCTTGTTTATTGTGGTACTAGAACAGTTTTAATTGTGAATAGCACTACGAAAACCAGAAGAACAGAAATGTAATTATGTCTAATAATTAAAAACACGCGTAAAAAGACAACATACAATGTTTAATTCAATGTCAGGTTGTTTTTTTAAGTAATTTGATCCAAGTATAATTCCTTGCGGTATCCCATTTTACCATTTTATGTGTGGACAGTAGACACATGTCAATATTTAACAATTCAATAAAAGTAAAGTTGACTGTTGAATTATAAGCTTATAATAACATCATTCAGTGTAGTGATATGCAACTGTAATGCGGTTAAGACCTGCCCAGAACTATTTTAGCTGTGCATTTATCAGAAAATAATAGCACACCTTAGAATGTTCACCAACCGATTAGAATCAAGCATTCAACAGCCCTGTAATGAACAAGTATGAAACCTGTATACTCTGCACTTCAAAATACAGTAAATAATGATTTTTTAAATTTGAACTTTTAATATCTAAAATGTTTAATTAAAAGGACATTAGAGTGTCCTAATACCTGAAGGCTAAATATGCAATTTATTTCCGATCATCAGCATATTTGAGTGTTCAATCTAGCTTGACAGCAATATTAATTGAAAACACTTTACAACAGGGCTCCATTTTGTTAACATTAATGAAAACTGCTTATTAAAAGAATTATTAATCTTAAATTAAGGCAATCTTTTCTTAATCTTTAATAACTCATGAAGCAAAGATTTATTTAATGAAGCTATAAACTAAGGTTTGATTGAATTTTTTAAAACTATGTATAAACTAACTTTTACTAATGAGACCTTATTTTAAAGTGTTATCTATTATCCTCCTGTAATTGAATTAGTTTTACTCTATTGTCATTATCATTACATTATTTTTTATCAGCAACTATAGCAATGGAAAAAGTTGATGCCGCCCAAAAATAAAGAATAAAAAAGTTGTCATGTTAAATGCCATTAAAATAGATATATTATATGATAAATCTTACTGATTTGATCCTATATTTGATGTTGTGGTGACTAAAAATCTGTGTGTGGTCAATTTCACACTCAAATAATCAAAGCGTTTAATCTGACCCGTTTCGAAGTGTTTGCCGAAGCATTGATTGAGGACAATCCTGAAGATAAAAGCACATTGAGCTGCACTTCCCCAATTGGCTTTTTTCCTGCAACTCTTTTGTAAAAGGCCAAAGTAAGCCGGGCCTAATCTAAACTCTCGTGGAACGCTAGTGGAGGCTCAGATGCACATGATTGGTTCAGAATTTCCGCAGGTATTATTTCGAATTAGCATTCGATTTATGTAACATGAGAACAGAAGGTTCAACGAGAGGTCAATTAGACCTACTGTATATTAACTGTAGGTGGTAGTCGGTACAGTATATGCGTCATATTGTATAAGACAGGTCTTTGAGTTTAGAAACTATATGTGGAAGCGTAATCATTGGTCATTTTCACACCCACATGAGCTCTAGCTGTGAAAGACGTCATTGCTGAGTTTTTTTTGAAGTGTCTATGTGAGTTGCACCAGCCTTCAAAGACACATGAGTGCAGCATATGTGAAAATGACCCACGCCGCAGTGACAAACGTTAATGTAGCAAATTAACAGTTCCAATCGTTCCATCATTTCGGCATGAGCTCATTGTAATATCATTCTCAAACGTTGCCCAGATGTTCAGAGTTGGCCTTCAGATTCCCATGAGGAGATATTGCATGCGTGTTTGCTGTTTGGCTCGCAGTGTGCTCTCTTGAATGGAAATTTGTCTGAGCAGATTTATGATCCATCAGTTTGAGATAATCAAATAATCCTATTAAAGATTATTCCGTGAGTAGTTGTCATTTTGAAATACAGCATTGAAGACTAAATTATAAGCCCTGTTGTGAAATATTTTCAAATAGTTAGTGACGTTTAACGGAGAGATTTGTTTTCAATGCATTTTTAAACACAGTAGTTTTAATACCTAATTCATTTTGTCTATGATAACAGTACATAGTATTTTACAAGATATTTAGCAAGATGGTATTCAACTTAAAGTGCAATTTAAAGGTTTAACTATAAGTTAACTAGACAACTCATTGGACAACAGCAGGTCTGTGGCCAGCCTATTGAAAGGGGTGGTTCTTTTAAGACCTTATTGCAGTTATTCACCTCAGTTGGATTAGCTTGTTGGATGGTCATCATAGCCACACTTTTGATGCAAAAAAATATTTCCTCCATTTTTGTGGAAAGGCTTACTACCATACCATTTTATGTTTATTAAAAACTGTGTTTATTTACAAATGTGCATTTAAACTGTACATTATAACGGTTTTTAAATTATGGAATGAGATTAGCATTTTTAATTAAAACTCTTGAACAAAGAAATATGAAAAAAACAATTAGGATCCTGTTTAACTTTGTCTTAAAGGCTTCTTCTATTGGTTATTTTCACAACGTATAATGGCATACTTTCAAAAATGGGCCAAACTAGAGGGGGGGGGGATGGGTTCTTTCGAACCTCTAAAGCCCCCCTAGCTAAGGGCCTGAAGAGTGGTTTGTTTTGTATCTAATCTAAGTATATATACATATGTGTGTGTGTGTGTGTGTGTGTGTGTGTGTGTGTGTGTGTGTGTGTGTGTGTGTGTGTGTGTGTGTGTGTGTGTTTGTTCCAAATCTGATTTCTAGAATATTGCATCTTTACAATGTCACTAACTCAAGTCTCACCCCACACATGCTTTTTGTCCTTAATAGACAATTTTCACAGTTCTGAGTTTCTCAGTAGTGGAAGTTGTCATAGTTGGAAAAACTTAAAGCGCAGTTAATTGGAGAATACAACAATATTTTTTTTTACAATCTTATTTGCTGAAACAATGTACTGTCCCATAGACACCGCATTAGAAACCCCTCGCACAAGCAGTAATTAGTTTTTTTGTAATTTGAAGTAAAGATGATAAAATACATTCAGAAATACATATAAATGTTCATACATTTTACTTTTTAAATAAAAATATTAAAAACTTTAAAGGATTTAAGATGCTGATGGTCATTAAACACATTATAACAGGCTTGTGAAAAGGGTCCATAGATAAAGGACAGTTTTAAGTGAACGATAAATGAAGAATCATTATATTTCATTATATTTATTTTCACTTTTGATTGATTTAATGCATCCTTTTGAACAGAATATATATTTTTTGGTTTTTACATGTTTAGTTTTATGTTTTTAGCCTTAGATAGGAGAAAGTCTTATAAAAATCAATGAATTGTTAGTAATTAACAACTAACTAAATCTGCTGAACAATATGTAAGTGTAAGTTCTTGTATTAATATATATTTATTGTTTTTATTATATTTACTTTTTACTTCTTCAAATCACTTGTCATTTTTTCTTTTCACTTTAATCAGAAATGCATCATATTGTGGCAGTTAAAAAATTAACTTGAATTAAGTTATCATGACTTACATATGATAATTTAGTCAATAATTTGTCACTCATATTTACACCTGATAACATTTCATAATCTTTGTTGATCAGTTTTTTCTATTTGTATTTCTTCTTTTATTTATTTAATTAGTATTAATAAAAAGTTTGTCATGGTGGTGTAGTGCGTAGCACAATTGCCTCACAGCAAGACGGTCACTGGTTTGAGCCCTGGTCAGTTCACCTCATGTTCGCGTGGGTTTCCTTGGGGTGCACCAGTGTCCCCCACAAGTCCAAAGACATGTGCTACAGGTGAATTGGGTACGCTAAATTGACCGTAGTGTATGTGTGTGTGAGAAAGACTGTGTATGGATGTTTCCCAGTGTTGGGAAGGGCATCCGCTGCCTAAAACATGTGCTGGATAAGTTGGCGGTTCATTCCGCTGTGACGACCACTGATTAATAAAGCCGAAAAGAAAATAAATAAATGAATGAATGAATAATAAAAAAAATCAACCACAAACTCTTTCGTTTAAATGCATTTGAAATGGTACATTCTGTATAGTATTGTACAACTAAACATTATGTAAACATTATCTGCACTACTTTTACGGTCAGCAGACATGTAGCAATTATACCTGCTTTGAAAAACCACATCTTAGAACCAGAAAAATGTAGGAAATGTAATCAGTCATAGAGCGTAATTAGACCAGTGCAGTGAGGTCAGGGTAATTTGGCTAAAATAAGCTGACAGTGAAACGACCCAGACGACTATTTCTTCACCCTTTACTCTCCAAAACACTTTACGAAAGAGGGTTTGTGAAGGCCAAAAATCTTTACAGATGGTGTGAACTTTGAACTTGGAAAGCAGGCTTTTGAACGGAAGAGAAAATTATGATTCGCTTAGGCCAGACAGATACATAATATTATGGAAATGTGTTGTGCTGTTTTTAAGTATGCTCATTTGATTTATGCATTTGAAACACACATTTACTAGTATAATTTTAAATCAATTTAGATGAATAATGGAGGGCACCACTTAGGGTCCCATCTGAGCAAAACATTATGCTCTGAATAAGTCGAAGGAAAATGTAGTCTATATATTAAATATTTACTTAACCAGAATAAATGTGTGGTATTGTGAATACAGATTCGACATGTTAAATCACAACTAACCATTAAGGCTGTTTTCCAAAACATTGAATGAATTGACCTTGATGGTCATCTGCATTTAAAACCCTAAGGATATTAGTTTGTTTACTGCATGGTTGTTATACTGTTGCTAAGGTGAATGGCTGGTTACCAGGGCATTGTTTGCATTACTACAGTTTTCTGGGTAGTTGTCATAGATATATACACTAGATATTGCATACGGACCCTGAGTATGTGTCAACAGTTGAACACAATTATACAGGGCTCCCAGGACAAAAGTCATTCAACCGTACTAGTCAAGACCAAAGCCAATGTGAAGATGCTGGAATTTAGCACTGTGTAAGAATGTAGTAAAGCCAGAACATGTCATAGGTAAGATTTCGTTTTTTAGATTGTTTGTATGTTACGAACTTTTGTGCTAAACAAGTATTGATGATAATACAGTCACTTGACCATGAGGCAAAGTAGCACCAACTCACACTAAATTCGAGGCTTGTGCTAGTTTTGTTGAATAAAATAAACAAACAATGAAAAATTGTTTATTTGTTAAAGTTAAATAAATGTTAAATTGTTAAAGACAACAAAATGCTATGGTGCTACAAACTTGTACTATTGTCGACTAAATGAACAAGTCATTCACAAACGAATCGCTCCCTCCGTTAGAATGAGAAGTGAAAGCAGAAAAGGGGGTGTGTTTTAGGACACAGATTAGATCAAATCCATCAGGGCGAGAGGATAATACATTTCCAAAACAGGCTCATTGTGAAAACGTAGCCCTGCGGACGTTTCTGGAGACAGCGAATTACGTAGGCGGAGGTACGTATGGCTGCATTTCATTTTTTTAAACGAACGCTACGGGGCGGTGTGACGCCGTTTCTTTTCGTGCTTACCAGCTGACCGTTTACCTCCGTATGGACCGCATTCCGGCTGCAACCAGTTTGTCCCGTTAGCGCGCCACGTCCGTTGGCGGATTTGAGATGCAGAGAGGAGTTGACCACGAAGATGGGGGTTCGAGTTCGGTGAAGAGCGGTTCCAGAAAGCAGGTAAGAAAAAAACAGAATCCAAAATATAAAACAAACAAGTAAATAGCAGGGTGAGGATGTGGTAAAAAAAAGTCAGACGAGGGCTTTTTTTTTTTTTGGATTGCATTTGAAACCTGTTGGTTGGGTTTAGGGAAGTGGGTGGGCGGGTCAATCGATAAAATTGGTTGGGTTTAGGGAAGGGGGAGGGTGGGTCAGCCGATCGTTCGCTCAGTCAGTCAGAAAGTCTGTCCAAAAGTGAGTCGACAGCGGCCTCTGGTGGGTTTACGGTGGGAGAACAGCAGGCGCGAATGTCACTCGCGAGGGAAATTTGAGATCTCGAAAAGCGTACATGGCGACCTCTGGCGGATTTGCGAAAAGAAAAAGTGCAGAAAAACGTGCCACCGGGACGTATTTTGCGGTCTCCAGAATCGTCCGTGGAGGTACGTTTTCAGAATGAGCCTGGGTTGTACATTTCCATGCACACAAACACATGCTCTTTGTCTGCAATGCCTGTGCGGTCACTTATACATCGATGTAGAAAAGTGATGTAAAAATATAATATTCGTAATTTCAAAAATATTTGCATACTGACCACCGGGAAAACTCCTGATCATAGATATACAGTATGTGTATATGTGTATATATTTCTGGCTCCGGATGGCCAGTACTCCATTGCACCTTGGTCCCACATTAATTTCAAAGGAGTGCTACCCTGTACTAAAATGGCAGCTCTATTGACGCATTCCTTTCAATGGACAACAGTAGTGTAGGTGACATCTAATGTAAATATCTCTGGGTTGTTGTAATGTAAGAAAAGTTGCTATGGTTTCCTTGCTATGATATTCCTGAGTTGCTATGGTTTACTGGCATTGTGTTGCTCAGGTGTTCTGGGGGGTTGCCAGGGTATTTCTAGGATTTTCAGGGAGGTTGCCAGGGTGTCTGTTTAATGTGTCAGGGTCTTTTGATTGGTTACTCAAACTATTTTACTAAGGTGTTCTGGGTGGTTGCCAGGTCATTGCAAATGTGTACTGGGTGGTAGACAGAGCATTGGTTTGTGACCCCAGGGTTTTTTATGAGTTGTTGTAATGTCATTGCCAGGAAATTGTTAAGGTATTATCAGTGTTTGCTAATGTGTTGTTTTCTGGTGAATGCCAGAGCATTAGTTTGTGAAGCCAATTTAAAAGTTTATTACTGCACATGGATTGTTGATATATAGTTGCTAATGTGTCCTTGGTGGTTGCCATGTCATTACTAAGGTGTTGCGGGTGGTTGCCAAGGTGTTGACTGGTATTCTGGGCAGTTGCCAAGGCATTGGTTTGAGATGCCAGCATTTTCTGGTTTTGTTGTTATGAGTGGATAGTTGCTAATTGTTTAATGTGTAAGGGTTTTTTGATTATTGACTCAAACTCTCTTAACAAGGTGTACTAGGTGGTTGCCAGGTCATTGCTAAGGTGTTATCGGTGGTTGCTAGGTGGTTGCTAAAGAGTTACTTTAGTGTGGCTACTATGCATGGAAGGGTACTACACAGTTGCTAAGGTGTTCTAGGTGGTTGTCAAGGTGTTGCTTGGGTATTTTGGGTGGTTGCCAGGCTTGTGATGGCATGGTTTTCTGGGTTGTTATATTATGTGAATAGTTTCTAAGGTGTTCTCTGTGGTTGCCGGGGGTTTCCTAACAATTTCAGGGTGGACTGGTTTGCTTTGTTGGGTTTTAAGTATGGCTACCATGCATGGTTGGGCATTACACAGTCACTAATGTGTTCTGGGAGGTTGATAGGTCATTGGTTTGTGATACTAGGGTTTTCTGGGTTGCTGACAGCTGTTAATCAATTCGGTGGGCAGGGGGACCGCACTCCTACGTCAAGTTGCGGTTGATCTGAAAACCGATCCAATTGGTCCACCGTTTTTATGTTGTTAAATTTGAAAAAAAAAAAAGGACTGGGTGTGTTTATTTCACCCCAGTATGACATTTTATACACTATACTTACATTTTTTTTCACTATACTTTACATTTGATTTTTTACCATAGGTGCCCTTTAATATGTCAGGGTTTTTTGATTATTGACTCAAATACTTACTAAGGTGAACTAGGTGATTGCTAGGTCATTGCTAAGGTGTACTGAATGGTAGACAGAGCATTGGTTTGTGATCCCAAGGTTTTTTATGAGGTGTTGTATGTCATTGCCAGGGAATTGATAAGGTATTATCGGCAGTTACCAAGGTGTTGTTTTCTGGTGGATGCCAGAGTATTGGTTTGTGAAGCCATTTTTTTAATCATTACTGCATTTACAGTAATGTGTACACAGTTGCTAATGTGTAGCTTGGTGGTTGCCATGTCATTGCTAAGGTGTTCTGGGTGGTTGCCAAAGTGTTGATTGTTATTCTGGGCAGTTGCCAGAGCATTGGTTTGAAAGGGTTGCTATGGTGTGGCTACTATGCACGGGTAGGTACTATACAAGTGCTAACGTGTTCTATGTGGTTATCAAGGTGTTGCTTGGATATTTTGGGTAGTTGCCAGACTTGGGATGGCATGGCTTTTGGGTTGTTATATTGTGTAAATAGTTTCTAAGGTGTTCTGGGTGGTTGCCAGGGGGTTGCTAAGGTTTTCAGGAAAGACTTGTTTGTCGTGTTGGGTTTTAAGTGTGGCTGCTATGCATGGGCAAGCACTACACACTTGCCAAGGTGTTTTGGGTAGTTGCCAGGTCATTGGTTTGTAATGGCAGGATTTTCTAAGTGGTTATTGTGCATGGGTGGTTGCTACACAGCAACCTCTTTCCACATGACATTTCTATGGTGTACTGGGTGATTGCCAGGGCATTGATTTGTGGTGCGAGAGTTGTTATGCTTGGGTTGTTTCTACACAGTTGCTAAGGTGTTCTGGGAGGTTGCCAGGGTGTTGTGATGATGTTCTGCGTTTTTGCCAGCGCATTGATCTCTGTAGCATGTGCGCTTCATTACTGAAGTTTCAGGATAGTCTCCTCTTCAGCTTGTAGAGTTTCTATGACGCACCAGTTGTGTTTGAGGTAATTGATCTTGGTCAGTCTGCATTGCGTGTGGAATTTAGTGGATTGAACTGAAATCACATTTACTGCTAGGTAGATGTAAAGGATAATCCTCTGAATAGAAATGTCTCCTGAAGTTTATACACTCCGCATTTTCAAAGTTATTTAATTATTCTGTAACTCTGAAAGATGTGGTCAATATTAATATACCAAGTATTTGAACATGATGTGCTACCTAAATGTGTTTTGTCCAATTTTCACATTATTGAGCCTGAAGCAGTGCCTTCCTGTTGAGTGGCAACTTTATGTTGTACCCTCCCTTGTCAATACGTTCACAGAACCATTTCATATGCTTACTCGACCTTAAAAACACTCCAACAATGTCAACAAGCTCTTCTATGACTGATATTAAAGCTGTGAGGTATCCCAGAATGCACCTCTAGAGTTACTCATGGAGCTCAATTATAACTGATGATTCCTCTTATAAGTTGATCTCAATCACATTCACTCCACATTTGAAGCATCTCTTCAAGTACCTCAAGGTCTTCAAGTAGTAATCGTCCTACTTATCCTAGTGACAAGAGAACTTGCAATGTAAATAGTTTGCAATTTGATTGTAGCCTAGTTGCATTACACACTTCTTGTAGATTATTATATATCTGTTTGTGAGCTGGGAATCTCAAGTAGAAGCTTTCTATAGATCGACCTGTTGCTGCTTGGTAATTATTCGATTGTACTTGAAATGCTTACTGTATGTTCAACCCATTATGCAAGAAGTGGGGGGGGGGGGGGGTATATATGTGTGTGTGCTCCCACATGAAAAAATACTACAGTGATTTATTGTAAACTCTAAAGTGTTTCATTTCAGCCAATTTGAATGGTATCACTCCATTTAATGGGTGTTATCAGTGGTTATCAGCTAATAGATATGGGCCAGTAGGGGCCTTCTGCGCCTACTGGTGGGCTCAGAAGGCTGTTATCATCCATCCACATGGTTAATCAGTTATAGATTATAATAGATATAAAAGTTAACAATAATTATATATATATACATTATTTATTAAATTTCACATTAATTGTATTTTATTAACATCTACCCCTACCCCAACCCTAAACCCAACCGTCACAGTAATGTAAAAACAGATCTGGATCTGCAGTCTTCTCTATTAGTATAGCTGATTAACCACAATAATTATTTATATTATTTATTAAATTTCACATTAATTGTATTTTATTAACGTCTACCCCTACCCCAATCCTAAACCCAACCGTCACAGTAATGTAAAACAGATCTGGATCTGCAGTCTTCTCTATTAGTATAGCTGATTAACCACAATAATTATTTATATTATTTATTAAATTTCCCATTAAATGTATTTTATTAACGTCTACCCCTAACCCAAGCCTAAGCCAACAGTCACAGTAATATAAAAACAGATTTGGAGTCTTCTCTATTAGTATAGCTGATTAACCATGAGGATGGATGATAACAGCCTTCTGAGCCTATCAGTAGGTGCAGAAGGCCCCTATTGGCCCATTTAAATCAGCTGAAAACTGCTCATAGCACCCATTCAATCGAGTGATTACATTCAAAGAATTATATTTAATAATGCTTTTAATGTATAATACTTAAATCTGTTGTGGTAATTCTGTAGTTGTATTGACAACACTTGTGTTGATAGCAATATAAATAAATAACCTGCTGTAATATTTTTTTCAACTATAGTACTGCAATACACCAGGGTTTACTGTAATAAAAACTGTATTCTGCAGTGTTTGTTACAGTTCATTAATTCACTATAGTTATTAATACAGTATGCTTTAGTTTTTATTAACAAAGAGTTCTAAAACATTACTACAGTGTTTTTCATGTGGGTTGGTTTTTGCTGGTTTATGAGAACAAACTTGTATATTGATGAGTATGACTTGGGTATTCCAATGTTGAGGTGGTTTATAAGGACATGCCATGCGTCATAAATCAAAATGGGTAAAAGTCTTAAGGGGGTCTGTTTACATTCAAAATTTGCCACAAGTTTCCTTTGAGTACTGGGTTTAGGTTTATGGTTAGGGTAAGGTGATATAACGAGTGGTTTTAGAGTAATATATACAATAAGCCAATGGAGAGTTCTCATTAGCCTCGAAAAAAAAAAGCTTGTCATGTTGTTTATTATAGACACAACCTACAACTTTAACATACTTTTTTTCCATAATTTTAAAGAAATCTCTGTGAAAAAAAGCAACGGGGGATGTTTGTAGAACTTAAATTACTAAAAAGTCAGCAGGCACTAACCCACACTCTGATAATCACAAATCTGATTCTCATTCTCTTTCCTCTTTGTCTATTTTTTCTACTTTCTCTTATTGGCCTGGTTCATAAGCAGGAAAAGCTATGCAAATCGTAGCAGTTTCATATTCACAAAGTTTCACATGCTCATTAGCATGTTTGCATATGCAAATATTTGGATCATTGATCATGACAGTTCAGTCAAAGAAGAGAAGTAGATTGCATATATTTTGCCAGATTTAAATACATTTCACAAAACTCAGGATAAAATGTGAGGAAAAAGTCAAATAATCACAAAAGTAACACAGCTATTACTAAACAAGGAGTTGCTGACAGAAATACTTTAAGAAACATATATCTTTTCATGCAAAGAGTCACATGATCAGATTCTCTTACGCTAATTCAGGGAAACTGCATGTGTGCATGGCATTCCAGTCAACATGAGCCAAACTTCTCTATAAGTCCACTTATTTCTGGTACCTGCCAAAAATAATAAATATAGGATTACTTTATTTTAAGGTTTGCTTGTTACAATGGGACTTTTAATTTAACTACAAAGTCATATTAATTAATTACATGTACTCACTATATGGTTAGGATTAAAATACAAGGTTTGTTTAAGGCAAGATGCATGTAATTATGTACATTTAATTATGTTCTATTAATTGTAATTACTATAGTAAAATGAAGAATTATTTATTCATGCTTTCTATGTGCTAAATCATTCAGATTAGTCTATTTATTTAGTTAAAATTGACGGAATTATAATCTGAACGTTTAAAATAATAAAAAAAAATGAAATTGTTTCATAAAGATAAAATGATGCAAATTAAGGCTACTGCATTATATGAATATAAAAATATTAAGAACTGGTATGTACAACCTGTATAAAACATATTTAGTCACTTATGTTATGTCGGTTTTTAGATTTCACTTGGTTGATTATGGTGTTTTGGATAGTATGAAACTGCAACATGCTTTGTGTTGTTTTGAAAAGGGATTATATTATTTTTATTTAGATAGATGGAAATAACAAGCTAAAAAAGAACTGTACTTGTGTAACACTGTGCATATTTATGCAATATTCAATGCCCTTTTGGAGTATAAATATAATGTAGTATAAATGTAAGTAATGCAGTCACATTTAAAGTGCACTTTAAATAGCCGGATAATGCATTTATTCAACCAATTATAATTGAATGTTAAAACATTTTATGATATTGATAAACAATTAATCACCACTAGATCATGCCTCATCCAGTTCAAGGTTCTACATAGAATACACTTCTCCAAAATGAAATTACATAGGATTTTCCCCAATATATCTCCTATTTGTGATAAGTGCAAATCAGAAGAAGTCGATTTAGCTCATAGTTGTGTATTCTGTCATGAAATACAGGGGTTTGGGGAGGAAGTTTTTAAAGTGCTTTCAGATGTTTTTGATCTATTGGTAGATCCTGACCCAATGCTTATTATATTACGATGTTCTGATTATACAAATTTATTGAGCAGCGCACAACAGAAATCCCTTACATATTGTTTGATAACAGCCAAAATCTGCTATTATAGACCAATTACCATGTTTGTAAACATTCAGGATGTGCACACAGGGAGGTGGCAGAAAGAAACCGGGAGCGCTAGCATTTACAGCAAGGGAATGACATCCGATGCTGTATAGAGTTTGTTGTTGTCTTAGAAATAAGATATATTGATTACACATTATATATATTATTTACATAATGCTTTCAGCATATTATAACAGCTCGTCACCTAGTGATAAGCACAGTGATTCGGCAAAATTAATGTTAAAGTGAGCGGCGTTCATCTGACAGGTCCATTTGCGATAGCACGCTCCCAATGAATATTGGATAAGACAAAATGACCAAGCATCCAGCCCCAAATATACAACTCATTGAAGATCCAAGTGATTTTACAAGAGAGAAGTTAAAGGTCTACAAGTCTTTGGATGCCAACAATGTTGTTCTGTGTGGTCAGGTGCAAGAAATAATGCTCCATGGTGACCAGATTCAACACTATGTAGAGCTAAAAACTGAGGTTCTGCTTAGCCAAAGACAAGCAAAGAAGACGGAGTTAACGTTATACAAGGCCTGGGTAATTAATCACCAACACGCAAAACGACAGCATTCTGACAGAGAACTGTACCTGTACGGCAGGGTATGTGAACTTACACATAGAGGTAAAGTTGGTTTTATATTCGCACATTCTGACTTTCTCCTTAATAATATAATTTCATAAAGGTATTATTTGCAATCTCTAAATAGTGAAATCATACTAGCAGCCAATGACTATCAAAGTACAACATTGTTCACAGTCAAATAAACAGTGTTAATGTTGTTTTTAAGTCACACTTGCAGGTTATTTCAGACCGAATATTCAAAGTGCCTTCGTAGACAATATAGGGAGTGTGTCACAAGTTGTCACTGAATGAATGTGTGAATATAAAACCAAGTTTACCTTAATAACTTACACTTTCACGTTTCATTCTTAGCATTCAGTGTCCGCAGTTTGATTAACCATATGTAACTGTTTTTGCAGTTTCCATATGTAAAATCATTTCTGCAATCAAAAACGAGTAATGTGTACGATTTGGTGTAGCGTGAGCTTACCTGATATGACATGAGAACTGCAGAGTCCAGCATTTCTAATTAGGTCATCACTTCATTCAGCTCCCTCTTAGTAAAAGACGTCTGCAGTTAGCATTAAAGCAGTGTGGTGTATGGTAAAAGTTAAACTCTAAACTAAACTCTGGTTTGAAGAATTTATATCTACTCTGCACTTGGAACGAACCAGTTATCTTTTAAAAGGCAACATTTGACAATTTCACAAGATTTGGGGCCCTTTCTTTTGTCACCTCATGGGGAGTTCTTTTCCCCAAAGCAATTTTTTGGTAAGTTTTTGCATATCAGAAAATTTGTGATTATTGCAAGTCTATTCAATGACCAAATAAAACTTATTTGACAAAAAAAAAAAAAAAAACGCTCGCAGTTTTGCTCGTGTAGAGGAAGAGGAGGAGCTATCAGGCACTGAGGTCGGATTACTTTTAGGGTTGGGCCAATAAACTATATTATATCGAATTGCGATAAAATAACAATGATAAGATGCGGACTGTTTTACTCTATATTGATCTAACAGCCAATCACACAGCAGAAATGTGCAACAATGGGAATCTAAAAGTGTGTTGTACCGAATTCTTGGCCACCAAAAATGTATCGGCCGAAAATATGTTATGCCATTTAATGAACACTCTTATTTTTGTGGCTTCAGGCATTGTTGGAGAACTCTTTTAAATCTGGAAGCATTAACAACACATATCAAAATATATATCATTATCGTTTAATATGGAAAATAACTATCGAGATTGCATTTTTGCCATATCACCCAGCCCTAATTACTTTATAGATTTTGGTGTTTAAAATTCAACTATGTAATTATGCTGCCTCTTGCTAGTGAATGCGATTGTACTCATTTCAGGTACTATTTGGTAGTTTGGACTTTTCTTACACTAATTTGACAAGTGTATTTGGAATGACACTAAACACAACATGGTTGAATGTATAAGTGCATAGTGTTTGCACTTATACCAACTTTGTGTTGTTCTCTAAAACAGACGAATACAGTCATGGTTGTGTAAGACCTCTTGCTAGTGCCCAGATGATGCTTGACGTTGGGTTGTACCCTGCATTTAAGTTATTCTGAGAATGGATGAGAAGTAAGAACAAAGAGCTGAGTGAAAAAAGGCCAGAGAAGAGGTGACGGGGGAAAGAAATGGCTATGTGTGAAAATGATTGAACACGTCAGCTCCTGGCGGGGGTACAAACCCAAGCAGGGATTGGCTCCAGGAGGAGCGAGTCTCTGTACGCCGCGCTTATGCATATTCCATTCTGTTTCTCCATAAGTCATGGTCCGTCACCTCCTTGCGGCTCCTCTTGGGTGTCGAGGCTGAGCAGGAGCATGGAAACACCGCATTCCACCTGGGTGATCCACTGCTGTTATTTTTACACCCATGAGGTTGTGTAAATCAGTGGACGCTCATCTGTAGGGACACACCGGTCCAAAGTGAGTCTGCAGGACATTCACACTCCATCTGTCCATCGGCTGATGCATTAGTGTTCAGCGAGACAGTTAACACTGAATGAGTCAGTACTTTTTTAGTAAGGAGTAGTTTAGCTGATTCTTTTTATCCAAAGTGACACGACTCAAACCCCTTGTGTTCTGTTGGGAAGTTTTCATCGACTCTGGCGTGATTTTGAGTATCATTTTGGCCACAGCTTTCTCTGAGTTTCAGCAAATTGAATAATTTTAGATCCAAACCCTACTTTGACACGTTTTGGGAAAATGCTTAGAAATTTTACAAAGATTCAACAATACTGTTAGGTGCCTGGGGTGTTGTTCTGCTGTTCCCTCCTCCCCTTTCTGTTTTATTTGATGTCTGCTGTCCTTCTAAAATCTACAGATGTCACCACTTCAAAATGTTCACTCTGCCACCATTGTTACCGCCGCTGCGGAGATACCTATGTGCGCCAGTAGCTTTTGACCTCTGGCTGATGCTTTAACCATAGATATTCAGCTTTGCCTTTTCACAATACTAAATAGGACAGTACTGTATGTGTACCTTATGTGATGTGTTTGTTGTTTGTTTTAGTTTCCCAGTTATGGGTTGCAGCTGGAAGGGCATTTGCTGCGTAAAACATATTCTGGATAAGTTGGCAGTTCATTCCGTTGTGGCGACCCAGATTAATAAAGGGACTAAGTCGTAAAGAAAATGAATGAATGAATGTTTGTTTTAGTTTTTTTAGTAATAAACATGCTTTTACACTATACTGTAGATACAATACATGGTGAGAAGTATAGCCCTAGGCTGCAAACATTTAAGCAAATATAAGAATTAAGTTGTTTAGCCTTTATAGTGCCCTATTAAATTGTGTTGGGTTAAAAGAATGTTTCGATTTCTTTGACCATCATGTCGATGTTATTACCTCAAATCTTAAACGTGCGCACACTGCAAGATATGAAAACCGCGGCCCAGCACATATTATGATCATCGAGCCAAAGGAGCACATCACCTAATTGCACTATAACTTGCTTTATCAATAATTATTATTTATTAAAGGCTAGGTTACATATTTTTCACCAACTGCCACTACATGCAAAACACTCTCATGCACTCAAAATAAGTTATCTTTATGCTTGCAGGACGTTGTCACAACCATGAAGGGAATAACTCGCTTTATCAATAGCCTACTTATGATAACTTACAAACTTTCGTTTCATGAGTGCGTACAATATAGAACAATAATAATAATAATAAATAATAATAATGATAATAATAATAATAATAATAATAATAATAATAATAATAGAGATTTTGCATATTTATCAGGGTAGGTGTTTTCACAAGTGGAGACAAGGTCCCAGGTTCAAATCCCGGACGAGCCCCCGTAGTTTTAATAAGTGGCCTTTGACACGAAGATGTTTTTTTTTTCTATTTTCAGATTTCTCTTTAGTTATTTAGAGGTGGTGAGGGTTTAGTTAGCGGAGTTTAATTTGTTTTTCCTTTGATTTGGCACTGCTTATTTTCCTTCCCTCTATAAGGTTTGTTTCAATTAGCTTATTTGTTTTTTTTGCATTTATTCTATGCATATGTAAATATACTTTGTGTGATTTAAATATTCCTATTTTTCTTTCTTCTCTTTATTTGTAAATGAAGCGAACCACTTTTTGTCATGTCAGTTGTCAGCGTTAATCCATAGCAGCTAACATCTTGGGGAAATTTAAAAAGATATTGAATTGTCATAATTATGTTTAGCTCTTTTCATCCCCTGAGCCACGCGGGGCATCACAAACACACTCTGACCAACAACAATCAAGAATGCATGATTCATGGCTTTGCAGTCAAAAAATGTCATTATAATGGAAATCAATGGGGCAAAAACAGCCACGAACATAATGAAAGGGTTGTCAATTTGAACAATACACAAGAGTTAATAACTGTAACAAGCTCAAGGTGGAAAACCAGACACCTTCTTATGTGCATCATATTTCCGTAAGACATTTCATAGGAAGTTGTAAAGCTACAAAACAGTAGACCTATATAATAGATGACTATGCAAAATAATTAGTAATTAGAGGTGCCAAAAATCCATTGCTGCATCATATTTAACTATATTCCATCAATAACAATTTTAAATACATTTTTACAGAGGTTTTCTGAGGCCTGCTTACATTATCAAGATTTTTTTCTTATCATCTGCAGAGCATCTTTATTGCCTTTATTCACCTACTGCATATGTAAATTAGTGGGTGGACTAAACAGGTAGTGATGTGGATGTAGCCGACTGTTTATTGTCTTCTGTGGAGGTGGAGTTTAACCACCACAACTTGTCTTTTGTCAGATTGTCTGCAATATAAGCTGTTTTAGACTAACAAGAAAGTTTTTAGCTCTGAAACTTACTGGATGTTTTTTTTGGTGCAATGACCTCTTTATAGACCTTAAAATATCTGTAATTTTAACAGTAAAAAAACTAAAATTGCTACAGTAAAAATCTGTTACCTCATTACAGTTTTTTCCAACTGCTTACACACAGAATCCTTACATGTTACACAATTTCTGAAACCTGTCACTCAAAATGCAAAATTACACAGCAACTCTCCAAAACCAGAAGCTATTTCTCAGCATTGAACTCAGTTTTCATTTGCATAAAACACTTTTTTTTTTTCAAACCACTACACGCAACTCTCTATCTAAAACACAAAAATGCTGTGATTCTTTACCAGTCACAACTTAACTATTGTACAGGCCTATAAATATGTCAAAGGTGACAGGACACATATTCATAATTTTTAGGTTTGTACCTACCCTAGCTTGGTGCTGGAAAGCTTATGATCCAATAATATCTAGCTGCAGGCCCGCAGAACCACACACGTTTTAGGCACACACAATCTAGGCAAACCATATACGGTTACGACGAATGTTAATGTTATTACTGTTTTCTTGGACATCGTCATCGATATATTTTCATATATGTGGTTAAAAAATATTGTACACAATAAACAATAGTGTTTACTTCATTTCACAAATATTGCGATTGAGACGGGCAAATGGGGAGCGTTGTTTCCGATCGCCATTCAATATAATAGACTGAACAGTTTTCTATCAGTCATCACGGATGATCAGTCATTATTATCTGACAGAGTCAATATAGCAGATACTCGTTTGCTGGCCTTGCTGAAAGATCTAAATTGGACAGGTTTAATTTATATAGGGGATTAATTTATAATGAAGGAAATAATAGCAAGTTAATATAGGCAATAATACATTTACATGTAAAAATTGTATAACACTATATTAATATTTTACTCAAGCGGTTTAATAGTGTGTATTTGCTTAATTTTCTAATAACTTTTTAATTAATGATTTCCCACATTAAATACTGTAGTAGGCCTAATTTATAGTAAGCAATATTGTTTTTAAACCAAAATTTAGCAATAGAAACAAATTAACTATTAATAATTAATCCAAAAAAAGTATATATATATATAAAACTAACAGCTGTGACAGTTTAGTAAAATATATTAGTTTATAATCAGATAATCAGTTAAGATAATCAGTTTATAATTATATTATATATTGTTTAAATGATTAACTATAGTAATTCATTTTAATGTGACACATTATTGTTTGCTTTTTATATTTTACAACAAAGTGATTTTAACCAAGTATGATAATATTAAGATCCAAAATTAGTTTTTACACTTAATCCTACAATTAGACGGTCTATTATGTTTTCTTTGTGTATGTGGACACGTGAATAAAGTCCTAAGTGTTTTTAACCAATTATTTTTGTTTATATAATTTGGGTTCAGAAACTCCAGAGATGTTAAAATGATCGTTACAATATAATAATAATGACTGAAATGGGAAATCATATTTGTGAAATTCAATAGGTGGCGATAATGGAGTTAGTTAGTTACCATATATGGTTTGCCTAAATCGTGTGGATTGTGTGTGCCTGAAACGTGTGTGGTTCTGCGGTTCTGCAGCTGGATATTTCTTGTATGATAGTCAAATACGCTTTTCACACTTGTTCTTTACTGTATTATAAAGAATATACTTTTGCGTTACATGTCTTTTCCTTTTTTTATTTTATTTTTACATTTTTACATACAGTATGTTTAGGATTTGGTGTATGCTACTGTATACACCAGTAATCTTTGGCCTAATAAATATTTTTTGTTTCTTCATGTCTTTATCAGTAGGTTACTTTCACTGTAGAACATTGTATTGTTACAGATACAGTTGAAGTCAGAATGATTTGCGCGTCTTGAAAAATGTCTAGTAAAATATCCCTTACTGTCATCATGACAAAGATAAAATAAATTATTAGAAATTAATTATTAAAATTATTATGTTTAGAAATGTATTGAAAAAATCTTCTCTCCAATAAACAGAAATTGGGGAAAAAATAAATAGGGGGGATAATAAGTCTGACTTCATGTATATGCCTATGGAAGAGCAAAGAGCTTTAGATTTAGAACAACAATGTATATGCAAATGGTATATAGTGTTACATTTTTTACTTATCTACTGGTGTAATATGTAACTGACACAATCTTCAATTTAAGTATCAAGCTGCTTTCAAACGGTAAAGTTTCAACCATAAATACACTTTTATTTTAGTACTTCTGTTATATTTAGATTGATTGCACTTTTACAGGATTAGCATTTGTGTGCTCTTACAGAATACTTGAAAGTACTGAGTAAAATAAGGTAATTACATGGGATAAGCTTGGGTTATAGAGTATAGGTAGAGTTATTACATAGTTGCTACCCAGTTATTGTAATTACTATAATAAGTACATTGCAAACATGTAGAGCAGGACTGTAAAATAAAGTGTAACTATCCACTTGTTAAGGGACTTCTGGTCTAAGCGCTCAACAAATGGTAATAATAAACATTTACAAAGCGATCTATTACATTAAAAAATCAGTATATATATATATATATATATATATATATATATATATATATATATATATATATATATATATATATATATATATATATATATATATATATATATATATATATATATATATATATATATATATATATATATATATATCCATGCCTAATATCCGATGACCAGAAAGTGATACTTTTTTATAAATTGTTAAAATATTGGTGTCTTTGATTATAAATTAAAATAGCAGGTACACAAACAAACATAGAAACAAACATGTAAAGCACATGAGAGTTTCTAACAAAATGTCTGGTGCATTAAAACAGTACCTGTGTGTCCTACAGGTGGTTGTCAAGCCAACTCACCAGCGTGGAGCACATTCATGCATCATACCGTTATGCGATGCATTGAGTGTATGTTTTACTAAAAAGACAGGTCTTTAATCTAGTTTTGAACTGAGAAAGTGTGTCTGAGAGTGTGTTTATCAGGAAGGCTATTCAAAGTTTTGGAGCCATAAATGAGAAGGCTCGATCTCCTTTAATCAACTTTGCTATTCTAGGTACTAACAGAAGAGTTTTGAGATCTTTAAGAGCGGGTTGGATTGTAATGAAAAAGAAGGTTGGTTAGATAAACAGGAGCTAGATTATTTGAAGCTTTCTAGGTAAGATGCAATATTTTTTAATCAATACGGAACTTAACAGTCAGCCAGTGTAATGAGGATTAAATTGAGTAGCATCTTGGACCCGGAAACAGTATTTCATATGTTATGACTTAACAAGCGAATTAAGCTTTCTGTAATAATGATACGGTTGTTGAAAAGTCTGAAGCTGTATATACATGACTCGTCAAAGTCAAATTGTAGTCTTTTAGGGATGAGATTGTAGTGTTTTTTTTATTCAATTTATCAAGCATTTCTCAAAAATATGAGTGTGTGTTTAGCTCAAGTTGAAAAAAAATAACAAGTTGTATGAACCTTTGTTCAGAATTTTGTGTTCGATTGACAAAATATATTGGCATATGGGTTGGGAATGACACAAGGCTAAATGATGATGGGTGACTTTTCCCTTTATGAAGTGTTGAAGCGTGAAGAACATGATTTTAAGATTTTAAGTCATTCACAAATTTGCATAAATGTACCATGATCCAAAAGCAGAGTGAATTGCACACTGGCAACGATAATCAACACTTTAAACAGGCATTCCCAAAGCTCAAGACACGTTTAGCTGAGGATTACTGTAGTTGTTCCTATTCTTTCATTATGCTTGCATGATGTTCTCCCAGGGAGATGATGTTTGCTGGTTGGTTACTCAAGGTAACCACAAACCAGAAACTGACAAAACAAATTGTGGTTAGCCATGTCATTCTGTGGTGTACAGTACAGTTCGCCTCTGTTTGTTTCATGTCAGAAGCATGCAAGGTTTAAAATAAGTCAAAACAGTTATCTGCCTGCCTCTAACAACTGAAGATGAGTCTAAACTATAGACCTCAGTATGCTTTAAGTCCTATTGCAGATAGATAGATGGATGGATGGATGGATGGATGAATAGATGGATTTATGGATGGAAGGATGAGTGGATGGGTGGGTGAGTGAGTGGGTGTGTGGATTGTTGGATGGATACCAAAAAGAGCTTTAGCGGAAGTATAATGCAGTTTTTGCACTGTAAAGTGGAAAAATATTATAATGCTATAGTAAAACAATAAAATTAAGCAAATAAAAAAAGTTATTTGATCATTAAAAAATTGTTGAATATTAATAAGATGAAATAAAATATTATGAATTGAACTAAATCTTTTTAAGTCAACTTTTCTAAATATTTGGCTATACTTATAAATATATATAAATCTAATATTAAATAAGTATAAATACCAATCATATATATATATATATATATATATATATATATATATATATATATATATATATATATATATATATATATATATATATATATATATATATATATATATTATTTACAACTATTCCAGTTAAACAAATCTATTAATTAAAATAATTTAACCTATTAAAATAAACCCCTATTATGGGTTTTTGAAAATGAGCTTCCATGCAGTGTGTTACACAGCACTAAGTGGATGAAAACATCCAGCTGAGGTTTAAATCTGAAAGTGCACCATGATTAAAACTATTGATTCTTTAAAGAAATAGTCGATTCAGAGTCAAATAAATGATCAGAGTCGAATAAATGATCAGAGTCGAATGAATGGATCTTTTTCTTGAACATGTCCATGTCGATACAATGCATCACCAAATATGTAGTACCGGATACGGTAAAACGTGAACACTCCTTTCTTTTCAGACAATAGCGGAGCGCGGGGGATCACGAGACTGATCATGACAGGAAGACGACAATCACTGAAGGGTTAAAGTTCATTTTCACAACAATACCACAGCCAATCTAGTGCTGTGTTTGTTCCTGTCATTTTTCTGATTATTGATACAATAACCTACGCTGCAATGCGAGATTCGCCGGGCATTTGCTATTAAAGGAAAGAGCAGCAGAGACTATTATGTATGGGACTTTTATCAGACTTTGACAGGGACTTTGTCAGTAACTGTTACAGTTCGTATGGACCAGTTTCTTCTTCCTCAGAATTATAACATGTAAGCATAATTAAAATTGTTCCCTTGTTTTGTGTAGTTTGTGAAATATGTGTTTAATTGTGTGTTGTAACTTGTAATCGCTCCGCGCGGCTTGTAATCACTTATCTATTATAGATCAGTGCTTGTACTGTATCTCTCAGGTTAAATCTTTATGAGGCTATTCACATATTGCATCCAAATCCACGTTGAATGCTTCTTCCTTTACCAATTTAAATGCGTTTCTGAACTCGCGATCCTCTGCCATCTTTGCTGTGGCCACCATCAGCTTTTCCTCACACATGCAGCACGGTCAATTTTCAAAATAGTTCAACTATTACCACTGTGTAGATTAATACTGAATGTGTGTCATTGTTACTTGGGGTTAGCGTTCATAGCCGTGGTGGGCATTTCTCTCTGTCTCGCGCTGAACGCAGTCGACCAATCACAACAGACTGGCTCATCAGACCAATCAGCGCAGATTAGCATCGCGCTAAGGAGGGGTTTGTGAACAAATCGCTGAACGAATCATATATGAGTCGTTGGGATAATTAGGTAAGAATAAAAGCATATTGTAAGACAATGAAAGAGTTTTTTGACCTTGCATGCATATCAGCCTGTTGTTGGAGACCCCAAAAAACAAAATATGACTGTTTATAATGCAAAATAGGGGCTCTTTAATTAATTGTGTGTGTAATTTTAATATTAATAATATATATTTTTTCATTATAAAATATATTTTTCCTCTCTTAAAATAATTATACACACACACACACACACACACACACACACACACACACACACACACACACACACACACACACACACACACACACACACACACACACACACATATATATACATACACATATATACCATATATACATGTATTCATACATATATATATATATATATATATATATATATATATATATATATATATATATATATATATATATATATATATATATATATATATATATTCATAACTTGTAATGAATAGGGTTTCAAATGTTCTGTCATGCACTGTTCTCATAAAATCAGGAATGACCAGTCAGCTCACCACAACAGACATAAGGTCCGTGATGAGTGAACCAGATCCTATTTCCATATTTCTACCAGTTTTTTGCCCAGCACATGCTGCACGTCACACACAATATTAACTCCAGTTTGAAAGTCTGCCCAGTAAATTTAACGAACTCTTAAATGACAGTGATGATTTTGACCATGGGCATTTGTAAGAACTGTCTTCCTGTAAACAGCCAGATGTATTAGTGGGTGGCCGTGTGCGATCGAGGGTCAGTGTCAGTGCGCTTGCGTGGATGTTGGTGTGTCTTGCGGTAAGACCTCGGTTTCCTGTGTTGACTGAGGGCTTTATTGCAGAGCTATTGTACCCAAACATTTTCTTTGGCCCCTGATTTCAGATCCACCACAAACAGGCTCTCGTTGCCAACCTTTGTGTTTCCTCAGCTGGGGGATAACCTCTATTAACTCTCTTCCATTATAAAGGATCTCTCGCTCTTTTCCCTTGATCATTCACTAAAACGCACATTTCTGTCTCCATATTTCTCCCAAAATGGCTTTCTCTCTGCTGTAAAAATACAATGTCTGTGTCCTATTCTTGCGTGTCTGAAACCGATTTGGTCAAAGGCTTGATTCTTACAGGAAACTTTATGCTTGTAATGCGTGAGTAATGCGGTTCGGGGATTAAAGACTAAAAATAAAAAGCAATAGCGGGCCACTGGCTCCTGAAGTTAATGCATTTTTGAGAGCCAAATGACTTTTTGGGAGCCAAATTACAGAATCAGTCAGTATAGATGGTCGTGAAGCAGATGTTCTTCATTGGACTTAACTGCGAAGTGACTCACGATTCGGGGCTTGAACTTGTGAACAGTGAGTAAACGACTTGTTGGTGATTTAAATTTAATTTGCGAGTGTGTTTGACTGATTTGTGTCATAGGAGTACTTTGAAGTAGACATTACAGGTTGTGCTGCGTTTGTTGTTACAAGGACTATGCAGGTGAAAGAAACAAAATATACACATAAAACTGTGTGGAATTATCGTAAAATTCCATTGTGAGTGTTCCAGTGCCAACTAGTTGAGTCATGGACAATCTGAGGATTACTATGCTATTAACTCACTTGCTCTCTCTCCTTCTGCTTATTGCCTTCTTCATCCGGGGTCGCCACAGTGGAATGAACCACCAATTAACTACTTATTGAATTATGTACCACAACAATAATGACAATGAACCATTATCATTGGAACAACTTGTTTTTTTCTACTTTCTACACTGTAAATCCCAAAAAGTTAAGGTAACTCAAACCATTTGAGGTAACTGATTGCAACGAACCGTTTAAGTTCAACAACTAATCCAAATGAGTACTGTCAACTTAATCCATTTGAGTAAACGAAGCAATTTGAGCACAGTAAAACCCAATAAATGAAGAAAACGCAAGCCAGCTGAGTACTGTAAAACCCATTAAGTAAAGACAACTCAAAGCGTTTAAGGAAACCAATTGCTACAAACCATTTGAGTTAAACTAATTTATATGAGTACTGTGAGCTTACTCCATTTAAATTGAAGTAATGAGGTATTTAATTAACTCATAACCTTCAACATTGAATTCAAAACTCTTTTCAAATGAGTAGAATTAACTTTCAGTCGATTTTGAGTTAACTACACTCATTTCATTTGATTAAGTTGACTATTGGGTTTTACAGTGTACTTTGCCATATTTATCTTCCACTTCTATATTTTCTTTTTTATTGTCTTTGTCATTATCTTCTACATTGTCTTAAACTGCTCTTCCACTGCATGCTACGTCTAGATCAAAACAAAAAGAACATTATAAGTTACAGTGTAAAGCTAATATCGTCTCAGAAATTGCCTTAATTAGTAGGGTTCTTGCTGATTTTGTGCTGTAAACATATTTGAACGTTACGTTTCACTTGAGGTAGCTCTGTTCTACTCTCACTGACGCAGAATTAGCCACCACACTGTACCACAATTCTTCCTGCCCTAAATATTTTAGTAGAATCAAATAAACTTTTCTTGTCATGTCAACTTAAATCAGTCAAAGTACGTATTACGTTAAAAATTGTATAGCTTAAAAATTTGAGTTGAAACCTAATTAACTTTATTAAAATTAAGTTAAAGTGACATAAACTTATTTGTTGTCAGGGTATTTTGCAGTGCATTTGTGATGTCATGTGAAATTATGTCTCTTGCTGAACTCGGGGTTCTTCGATCTGCCCCTGAGTTCACAGATCGGATTTCTGACTTCAGCCTGTGTTCTAGACATTATTTCCAAGTAGGAAGTAGGAAAACTCCCAAATTCCCAAACTGTTGTATGGAAACGCAGTATTAGTACTGCTTAAAGTGAGTGGATCATCCCTATAGTTCAGTAGTATTCCAGTATTGTTTCATTCAGGATAGTCTCATCCAGGTCTTGCTGGATCTGCTCCTCAGATACTAACAAGAAGAACATCTGAACATTTTCTACTGATCACAATGCTGCCAATTCAGTTGTCTTTTACTGGTGTTGGTATAAAATTGGTTTAGTTGTGTGAACCAACAATAAAGCAGTGGCTCCTGCTGACTATTAAATATAAAAGGTTTATTACCGCGTGTCGCAAATTCAATGATGCCGGTCACTGGGCTGGTACCTTTTCAAAAGGTACAAATTTGTACCTAAAAAGGTCCAAATTAATACCTTATTAGTACCTAATAAGTACCAAAGTGTTCCTCTTAAAATTTGTAGGTACTAATAAATACTTTTGAGGTGCCAATATGGACCCTTTAAGTACAAATGTGTACCTTTTGAAAAGGTACCACCCCAGTGACAGCTCGCTTACCTTTATTTCTGAGAGTGTAGTGACTAATCTCTTGGATCAATTGGTGATCAGCAGTGCGTATACAGTACATCACATTTTGGAACATCATGGCTTGCTTGAAACCTCAACTAAGTTGGTTATAAAAAAGTACATATCGTCACCTTGGAATTATAAGCTTTTATCTACATTCTGAAGGATTTTAAGATATAAAGTGGGTCTCAGATTGTACAAGAAGCACTGCATTAAATTCAGTTTTCCCCAGGCATGTCTTTAAAATCTGAATATTTATTTTAAGTTAAAGACAATTTCGACAAATAAAATATATTTCTTTCACCCAGTTTTGCACTGTGGCTAATTATAAGGGACTGACTCGAATCATCCCAATATATCTAAATCTGTGGTTGATCCAAGTCCTTGGAATATGCCAGTTTTATTTATTTCAAATTTGTCTATTTTGTAGACATTTTCTCTCTTTTTGACCATCTACTTGCCTCTTGGTTATTTATTATTGTAATAAATCAGGCCTTATGAGGCTTTGCTTTTGAGTAAGGGCTGATTTTGCATAAATCACACAAAGGTTTCTAAGTCTGAAAGCGGGGGAAAGTCTGGCTTTATATCAAAGTTTATAGAAAAGGTCAGGGTCACGAGCACTTAACCTCTCTCATAGTAGGGAAGTGCACATCTGTAACACAGCTTTCCAGCTGCACACATCTCTCAACCTTTCCTGCTTGCCTTTCTCCACGTTTGGAAATGTACAGGTGTTAGGGCAGCTGCTTTATGCTGTTATGACATTGTTGAAAGGGAGTTTTGAATTTCCCATGACTTCTTCAAAGAGTGTCAGCGTGAAAGCACTTTATGACGGTTGACTGTATGTCCTCTTAATATTGCTTTAAGGCAAGACACTGCAGATGAATAGAGGAAAGAAATTAACCAATAGTTGTAATCATACTTCCTTGCAAACATTTTATATAGTTTTCTAAAATGTGGCTTCAAATAAATATGCACCAATTTGCAAACATTTTCTATAAAATTCTGAATGTTGATGAAATCAGATTAATACAATCTAGTTTTATGATTACTTTTAACTTTTAACTAAGGGGATTTTGTCTTTTTATCACTCCATAATTCTAAAAATACATTTGTTTGCAATTGTGAAGTTGTATGCAAAAAAACTATCAATAAAGTAATAATAATAATAATAATAATAATTGTAAATACAAAATATAGTAATTGTAACAAATTTAAGAAGTTAATAGTGCTTTAAAAAATAAATATGTATTGTAATTAAATCTACAAAAACAAACCAATAAAGTGTAACAAATGAAATCTTAAGACTGTGTTTTAGATGTTTTCTTCACATTAAACTGAAAAAAGACTTTATGGAAATCTTGCCAGTTGCACGAAAAAAGTATTTCCTTTCCGTAATAGAAGTTAAGAGAGCAAAATTTCTTTGCTTTTTTTAAAGAATTTGTATATAACTTACAAAATATTTATATTTGAAAAAAAAAAGGACTGGATCTTTTTTGAGCAAGCCAGATCAGTCTTAAAAATAATACATTTACAAAATAAAATTCATACATGCACAGAACAACTGACATTTACAAAATCCAATTTGTTAATTTGTAAACACAATTTGTGAATTCACAAGTAAAAATGAATTGAATTTGCTCATTTTTTAAACGTATTTTGAATTAATGAATTAGATTTGTGTATTTACAATTCATGTTTTGAATTTCCGAATTGAATTTGTGTTTACGAATTGTGTTTTGAATTCTCGAATTGGAGTTTTGTATTTTTTAAATTGTGTTTCGAATTCACAAATTGTATTTGTATATTTTTGAGTCGTGTTTTAAATTTACAAATTGGATTTGTGTATTTACAAATTGTGTTTTGAATTTACGAATTGGATTTGCGTATTTTTGAATTGTGTTTTGAATTTACGAATTGGATTTGCGTATTTTTGAATTGTGTTTTGAATTTACGAATTGGATTTGCGTATTTTTGAATTGTGTTTTGAATTTACGAATTGGATTTGGGTATTTTTGAATTGTGTTTTGAATTTACGAATTGGATTTGCGTATTTTTGAATTGTGTTTTAAATTTACGAATTGGATTTACGTATTTTTGAATTGTGTTTTGAATTTACGAATTGGATTTGCGTATTTTTGAATTTTGTTTTGAATTTACGAATTGGATTTGCGTATTTTTGAATTGTGTTTTGAATTTATGAATTGGATTTGTGTATTTTTGAATTGTGTTTTGAATTTATGAATTGGATTTGCGTATTTTTGAATTGTGTTTTGAATTTACGAATTGGATTTGCGTATTTTTGAATTGTTTTGAATTTACAAATTGGATTTGCGTATTTTTGAATTGTGTTTTGAATTTACAAATTGGATTTTGTAAATGTTAATTTTGTATGAAATTAATTTTGTAAATGTATTATTTTTGAGACTGCTCTGGCTCCATATAAGTGCTCTCATATATTCTTGAGCATGATCTTCAACTCTGAACAGAGTTCAATGTGTCTAACTTTTGAACTGTGGGAAGAGGATAAATTTACATTTGGCTTTAGGGATCTGAAATGGGGCATGGGAGTGTGAAATCAGAATGAGATGTTGTTGCCTGGGGGAAACAGTAAGCTTGTAGAAGTGGCAGAGATTTGAAAAGCTCCTGCATGTTGTAGAGAAATACAAGAGTGAGGGGATGGATGAAACAAGTCATTGGGTTAAAAACATGGCGTTTCATACGAAATATGAGCTCAAACTTGTCCAAATAAAGCTGTTTTGTATAAACTTATATGAAGAATATATGAAGTTCTATGTAAAATAATACAAAAATTTCACTTCTCCCAAACTTTCTTGAAAAAAGCTTTTTACTAACTCATCTAAGGATGTTCAAGTTTTGCTGAATCTGTTTCATCTAAAGACACTATTGATTCACTTCAATTTTAGTCAATTAAATGACTAATTGACGACTCACAGTGATAAAACTATCATCGGATTTAAAACACTGAAATGTGTCAGTTTTAATAGTTTTATAACAGTCAGTTTAATACATTTTTAATCAATCCATCTAACTTGGCAAGTGTGATCAGTTTCATGTATCTGCTTTTTTGCATTTAATATTACATATAAATTTCCTCTAGGATGTGTTTAATCAGAATAGACATGCAACCCAATTTTAAGTCATCTCATGTCATTACAATGTCTATAAACACAGAAATACAATAGGGATGGTTGAGATGTGAACTGGTGGGACAATATTCAATTAATTGTTACAACCTTAATGGATCTTGAGGAACCACTTGAAATTTGTTCTTTAAACTTTAAACTCAATTCTTCATTACGATAATTCCTGGCCCTATTCATTCGGTAATCACTCATTCATCTTTTATGCTGCAACAAAAAATCATTGGCTAATTTAGCAGCCTCACCTGCAGTCGCCGGCTTATTCTCATTAATATAGGTGGTGATATTTCCTGCAATTATATTTTTAAGCTGTTCGGTAAGGCTCAATTTCCGGAACCCCTCAAAATGTTAAATGTGTAGCTGATTTATGAAGGACTTGAACATGGGTTTATTATTTTTTTCCAAGAATGAAAAAGTAAACAATATGCCTCTACAACAAATTTGGCCCATTGTAACTTTCGATTTGGCCCACCATCCCATCTGAGAAAGGTATACAAATGATGGGCAGGGTTGGGGTGAATGATTTTGACAGAGATTTTCATTTCTAGTGTAAAATAATCTTTTTTGTTTGTTCGTTCGTTTTATTGGTGAGCTACAAAAAAAGCCAGCTGAAATTAAATGTTTCATTTAAATGTGATTTGTAAAAATGTAAATAAATACTGTGTAAAAATGTAAATAGTGCCACTATAGAGGACAATGCAGATGACATCTGCGAGCAAATCAAGGCAAAATCAGGTGCAGCTTGACTAGCGTAACCCATTCTGTTATAAATGAGATCATTTTACTGTAATAAGTTCATTATAAAAAACGAAAAAAATATATACTGCATTAATTAATACAAAGCAATGTTTTCCTAGTAATTGTTAAATATTATTAAATAAATTAGAAAGTACCCATGGCAGCTATATTAAACTTCGGCCCACTAGCCTCTATCTATTTTAGTTTTGGGCCCTTCATAATAAAAAGTTTGGGCAGCCCTGCTCTAGAACTAGCTCAAATGCTTTAAGAACAGCAGATATAACCCTTTCATAATCCCTACACAGTAACGTATTAAGTGCATTATAAAGCGCAGCTCCTTTATTTGTAACTCTTTAGTTGTGTGTAATTTACCAGTCTTGTCCATGAAAGAACTGATGGATGAAGTGTTTACTGTAGGGTCATCAAATCCCAGACTCTTTCCTCCTGTTTTCTCGTCTAACACCTCTGGAATTTTTCCTCACTCTCACTCGTCATTTCTGTCTTTTGCCCCCTCTGTCTGGCTATCTGTCCAGCTTCCCTGGAGGTCAGTCGAGGTGCTGCAGCAATGACACACAGGGCTTTGAAGTGGGTTTTCAGGGACAGAATCACCTGGACTTATAGAGTTGTACGTAAGGACTGAGGTATTTGTTGCTGCTGTGGTTATGGGTCTCTTGGGTGGCCCCCACGGGCCCCTGAAGACTGTAGAGAGAGGCAGGATTAGGTCCAGGTCCAGCCAGAAGTGAAACTAATGGCTCCATGTGTGCACAGACACTTCTGAAGACCAGATGCTGAGAGAGAGTGAAAGAGAGAGAAAAAGAGAGAGAGAGTGTCATTCTCTTGTTCCTCAGGAAAGGCAGGAAGTGTTATTTTAGTCTCATTAAAGGAATAGTTCTCCAAAATGAAAAATTGCTGTTAATTTACTTACCCTGAGGCTAGTTTTAGCTGAAAAGCTTTTTTAAAGGTGCTTTATGCAAGTTTTTGACTCATCTAAAGGATAAAATACCATGTGTAAAAGAAACATGCTTTTTTAAGAAACATGCTAAGTGAACATATTTATCTGAAAAAAAGAGCTAAAATCAGTTATTCTCCTTTTAATTTTTTTTACTAATTTGTAATTGTTATTTTAAATTAATATATTTATATATAATATATATAATAATAAAAGTATAGTAATATTTAAATAAAAAAACAGCCTTCATGAGATGAATAGACAGGCATTTATTTTTTATATTTATATTTTATATATTTTTAATATATACTAAATATATACAAATTAGTACTTTTTAAACATTTTTGAATGTATACATGACTACTGCACTTTGGTTGGCACTTTTTATATTTCATTGTACATGCAAAAGATACAAGGACAATAAAACTTCTAATAATTAAAATGTTTTTTCATGTGATGTGGCCTCTTGGACAAATTAATTTCTGGAGTAATGAATCAACCAATCAATCAAAACATGCAGTCTTGTCTGTATTTGTTTTGGTCTGTGTAATTCCACCCACTACCGGTTTACCCGATTATATTTCTGCACCCTAGGTTGCCTTGGCAGAAAACACAGTGGATTTATTTAATTTATGTAGGCTGCCTCAATGTTAAAAAATGCAAAATCTGGAGGACAGTAGCAGTCTCTAAAATGAGACACAGATTCAGAGTTATAAACATCCACATAAGGTGTTTTTTTAAAGTTGCAAACAATAGAAATATTACAGAACTAAACATTAGCTGAGCAGCTTGCATTGTAATGCTGTGTTTACACCACATGTGGATAAAGCGTCAATCGCGAGTGATTTATATGTTAAGTCAATACAAAGATGCGAATAGACATCCAGCGGCTTGATAAGCACAAATGAGGTGGCGTGAATGATTGGATTCATGCAAATAAAGCAGCACAAGCTGAGCGTTTTGCGAGATTGACACGCTTAAGGCTCGATCATCAGACCATCAGACAGGCTCTGTCCTGTTGGTATCGTCATTCTGGCAACCTGCATGGGTATCAAGTCAGGCTGAGTGAAAAAACACTGTCCAATTTTTTGAATTTGGAATAAAATGGCGAGTTAAACCACTAGGTGTCAATACAGGGATAGTTCAACAAAAAATGAAAATCTTCTTCAGTGTTCAACAGAAAAAAGAAAGTCAAACAGATTAGGAGAAAGAAGTGTGGGTAAATGATGACAGAATTTAAATTTATGGGTAAAATATGCTTTTAAAATTAGCGTGAAAAATAAAAAAGTCAATTACATCCTGAATGGCTGGAGTAAAATAACAGCAAATTTTAATTTCCAGACTCTATGAAGAATCAGAAAGCTCTTGGATTACGTAATTATGTTTTTAATTGTGTTTTGTTACTTGTAATCGCTTGTACTGTATCTGGTTAACTCTCGTGTCTTAACCACGTTGAAAACGCAACGTGTGCCACTTTGTTTACGGATTTAAATGAGTTTGTGAGCTCGCATCCACTGCCGTTTGTCGTTGCTATGACCACCGTCAGCTGTTCCTACACACGTGCAGCGGTCAAGTTTAAAAAAGTTCAGCTTTTGCCGCTGTGTGCATTAATACTAAATGTGTGTCACTGTTTTGGCTTATGGATAAGAATAGAGCAATATGCTGGTGTTAAACTGCATTGCTTTAAAACACTCCTCACACATTGGGCTCACACATATACTTTGCACTCTGACTACTTCAAACAATGTTGATAAGCCGTGGTGGGCATTTCTCTCTGTCTTGCACTGAATGCAGTTGACAGATCGCAACAGACTGGGTCATCGGACCAATCAGCGCAGATATGCATCGCGCTATGGAGGGGTTTGGGAACAAATGAATCGCTGAACGAATCATATGGAAGTCGTTGGGATAAATAGGTCAGAATAAAAGCATATTATAAGACAATGAACGTGTTTTTTGACCTTGCATGCATATCAGCCTGTTGTTGGAGACCCTAAAACCAAAATATGACCCTTTTGAAATGTATAATAGGGGCTCTTTATTAACAGAATTTACATTTTTGAGTGAACTAACCCTTTAAACTATATGATTATATATATATATATATATATATATATATATATATATATATATATATATATATATATATATATATATATATATATATATATATATATATATATATATATATATATATATATATATAGCAAGAGTAGTTATAATACATCTGAAGAGAGTTAGGTAAAAAGTTGCATAACTGCATGTTTCCAATTAAAGATGTGATATACATACTGTATTTGTATAATATACAAACACACACGCACTTTACAGATGGGAAGCAAGCTGAATGCAAGCCATATATCTGTACACAGGAATTCTCTGTTCTTTCTGACTTTTACTTGTCTATTGGTGACATTTAAATTATTTAAATTAATATATATCTTGCATGAAATACATGTTAAACTGTATAAAGATATACAGTAGATTGCGAACAGATGATGTTTGGTATGCTCAATCCTGTGGATGAGTCAGGTCTTGGCAGGGACTGGACTGGGAGGAGGTGTTTCTTGGCTGAAGGCTTCTTCTTTCACTTGGATTAATCTCTCTCACCTTTCTCCTCCCTCTCAAAAAAGATTCTGATAATAATTTCTGACTTAATGGCCTAGAATTAAAAAAAAAAGTATTTTCTAAGAGCAGGACAACAGATTTAACATTCATGAACTTGAATTTGCAGCTTTAGACTAACAGAAGGCAGTGTCAGGAAAAGATTGTGACGAGGATTATGTTTTTCATTGTTGATTATATAATAGTGCGCTAAAAACATAAATAAACTTTCCTAGTGAATATGATAATGGAAAGAGCATTTCCGAATAATCAGATTCTTTAAATTGACTTGGTGAAATGTCCAAGCTTTAATCATGTATGTTTATGTATAATTTAAATATAATGTTGGGGAAACCGGAGCACCCGGAGGAAACCCACGGAAACATGGGAAAAACATGCAAACACCACACAGAAATGCCAAATGACCCAGCCGGGACTCAAACCTCCAACCTTCTTGGTATGAGGTGACACTGAGCCACCATGTCGCCCATTTATTTATATATATATATTTAGTATACTTTAATTTTAATGAAATATTTCTCAGAGTTCTTATAATTTTGATAATACATGCTCATACAAGCATTTATAACTGCACTTGTTCTTTTGTGGATTACATTTATTTATTTATTTCAGTTTTCTTGAGAGGAATCCATCAGATTTTTATGCAAAATAATGCGGTCATCATTTCCCTGTCAAACTTCTCTTAACACTTTGTTTTAGCTCATTGTTCGGGCTTGACATCAAATTTTGAAAGTCTGGAAGCTTTTAGGCAGAATGGGGATCAATCAAAATGTTTCTGAATTCTGGCTCTTAGTGATCATTGCTTGACAATTTACAAGTTCAGATTCTGGCAAAACAGACACAAAGTCTGGAAGCAAACTATATTTTAAATCGTGGAGTAGTAGTAACATACTTTTCTATTGACTTTTAAGGCATTTGTTTGCTTTTTATCCAGAGCAATTTATAAACATCTGATAGTGTTTTCATGGGGGAAAAGTTTTAAATGAATCTCTTGTGATCTTCATTAGGGCTGGACAGATTATGGCCAAAAAAGAGAGAAACTCTGACACGTTTCAAACTGGTGTCATATATGTTTTCATGCATCCTGGCGCTCATGGTGATTTTAGCAAGTAGAACGTGTTCCTGGATCGAAGTCCTGGTTCTGCTACAACATTTTTAACAGCCAATCATATATTAGGCATAAGGATGGCGATTTAACTAAAGCTTAATTTTTCCTCTCACAACTGTGTTTTATAGTTCTTGTTATTATAGAATATGAATTTATGTATGCCAATAACTTCACATCTCATTCTTTGGGCAATTCTATTCTCACAATTGTGACTCTATCGCACTCTTGAAAGTTTATGTGCTTTTTCTGTAAAAGGTATTCAGAGAAATACATTTAACAATTTAGAAATACTTTCCCAGAGATGTTTTGCGGCTGGAAGGGCATCTGCTGCGTAAAACATGTGCTGGATAAGTTGGCGGTTCATTCCGCTGTGGCGACCCCGGATTAATAAAGGGACTAAGCCGAAAAGAAAATGAATGAATGAATGAATTTAGAAATACCAGAGTTGAAGAAAATGTTTTCTTGCTACTTCTAGCAATTGCATATTTAAAAACATTTTTTAAATAGTTTCTTAGCAGTTTTCCACCTTGAATTTGGATAGGATAGTGGAGATTATAGACAGGAAAGTATTGGGAGCAGAGAGAGGGCAAGGGTTGCTGTGAGCACCATGGTGCTATACTGTATGTCAGTGCACTTAAGGCTATTGGCAAGAACAGTCTTTCTTTCTCTTTTATAGTTTGAGTTAACATCTTACTATTTGTACTTTTTTTCTTTTAAAATTGAGTATATAGGATTTTTTGACTTCTTTCACTATCAATTATTGTTATCTCTATCAATTTATTATCTGCGTGTGCAGAAATCTGCAGATTTCTCCAAATTATTAGCCCATAATTGAGTCTGTCTATTTACTTCTGTAAAAGTGTGTGAATTTAAATTTATTACATTTTAAATTAATTTCAGTAATATTATTGACTAATATGAACATGTTCATATGATTTATTTACAATACAGCTTTGTAAAGTAATATTTTCTGTCTTTTAGAGATATTATATGTAAACATAAAAAAAAAACATTTAACAAAGTTAAAAAGGTATTTTTTTATGTAATATTAAGTTTTTAGTTTTTAATTTCTTACAAAATTCTCCACAGAAATAGTGAAAAATGTCATAAACTTGGACATTTATATGCTTTCTCTTTTTCTGTAAAATTTATTCAGAGAAATATATTTAGCAATTTAAAAATACCAGAATTTAAGAAAAAAGTTCATTTTGCTTTTCTTTTCTTGCTGCTATTTCTAGCAATTGCATATTTAGGCTTTTTTTCCCCTCTCTTTTATAGTTTTAGAGTTTGCATCTCACAATTTTCACGTTTTTCTTTTAAAATTAAGTTTATAGGATATTTTTACTTCTTTCTCTATCAAATATAGGATGTAAATTTATTATAGCATTATAAGAATAACAATATATAGACAATATATCCCAAATTGAGTCTTTATACACGAAAAAATATCAGTTAATTAACAGTTTCCGTATTTTGTGTTTTGCATTTATATGGTTGTGATTTGCAGTATGTGGTGTTGATCTCTGCTCTGTTGACTTTTGTTGTTGAAAATTAAACTCTACAGTTTAACAAAGTGATTTTTATTGACATTTTAGTAGTTGAGACAATATATTGTTTAAAATATAACATATGGAGAGCTAAATTTGAAAAATAACAGAAACTGACAGCCTATTACCAGGTTTTTTGCAGCGTAATATACAACACCAACCCACACAACATATCACTTCAAACTAAGGCTGCATGATATTGAAAATAATCTAACATTGCGATATTTTTTTATTTTGCGATATACATGTATATTGTGATTATTAATGCAATTTCACCATATGACCTGTGTGTTAAGATTTATTGGGATGATTCTGCAGTGGGAGTGCATCTCTATAAAATCTGATAAACAATTTTTGTATTTAATTGATTAATCATAGTTAAGATCAAAAATGGTACAATTTCTTATAGCTGAATGTTTTTAAAATCATTATACAATCACAGGCATCAAAAACACATGCAAATGGTGAATAATAACACAAACTTGACACTGCATATATCCTGTGATGTGACTTCGATGCGATATCGATACTGAAACAATATATTGTGCAGCCCTACCTCAAACTATTAAAAATGTTCATAAATGTATGAAAAACTGTCAATTTACAGATATTTTTACAGTGTATTCTCTGAAATGTGATTTTTACTTTTGAGTTTATTCACTTGCGCTTTAGTTTAAAACACAAACTTGATTGGCAATGATGGTTCCACAAAAGACCTTTAGCATTCACAGAACCTGTCCATTGCACAAAATGTTCTTCAGTATAGTAAAATGTTGTTCACACTAGGAATAAAATGTCTCTTTTAAGAACTGTTGACAGGTTCTTTGGAAAGCAAAAATCTCTCTTATATGTCACTGCAGGGAATCTTCTTGTGAGTGTGTGTGAATGGGATGTTCGTGAGTGAAGATGACAGGGGATTTGAGCACAGCCAAGTCATTCATGTGGACTCTGCTCATTGTCAGCTAGCGGAGGACATCACCTCCTCTGTGTGTATCGCAGTCTATGCCGTGTTACGCTGACAGAGAGAAAGCGGAGACAAGGCCAGATGGGAACTATTACTACCCCTCTCAGAGTTTCACTTGGTTTTATTGGCATGACAATTTAAGCTACATGTGTATTACTAAAGCAGTTGTGGGTTTGCTGAAAACAATAGAAAGCATGAACTGTAATCAGAGCAAGGAAAAATATTATTACTATATTGAGGTTACAATAAGAAGTCTGAAAGGAAGTCTACAGAAAAATATTGAATCATATATTGAATCAGTATTTGTTTTTAAAGATTTTGTCATTTAAAAAAGACATTTGACATCATTTTTTTACCCTTGAGCTGCTATAAACCTGTTTTAATGTCACTATAGCCCTTGAGACATTTTGGTTTCTATCTGTTATTTGATTGCTTTTATGATTGTAGCTTTTAACTGAATTATTTTCATCATAACAGTGGTTCTAATATGATACAATGTTTATTTTTTTGCCTTTGTTATGAAGATCTTTGAAATTATTGCTACATTATTTTATAAAGTATATACACTGGGGGAAATAAGTATTCAACACGTTTTTTTTCTGGGAAAAATGTTCTAAAGTAGCTGTTGACATGAAATTGAAAAAGATTTTGGTAAAAACCCAAACAATACAAACATAAAAATATAACAAAAAATTTTTTAATAACAATGGAATGACACAAGGAGAAAGTTCTGAGCTACTTAAATGTATTTATTACTTCATATAAAAGGCTTTTTAAATGATGGCAGCTTAAAGATTCCTTTTATACAGGGAATGAAGTCATGCATTGATCAGGTGTGATTTTTTTTTCTTCTCAGATTTCAACAGAGTGTAAAAATCTTGATGTTCTTTGGGTCTCGTCTATCAAATCTGATCTTTATTTTGTATTTTCTATTGGATTCAAGTCAGATGATTGGCTGGGCCATTCTACAGCTTGATTTTCTTTCTCTGAAAGCATTTGAGAGTTTCCTCGTCTGTGTTTTGTATCATTGTCTTGCTGAAATGTCCACTGTGGTTTCGTCTTTATCATCCTGGTAATGCAGATGTTGGACTGAAGCAGCTAATATTAATTTACAAAGAGGAAGGGCAGATGGTTGCTGAATAACTACTGAGAGATTTCAGCTGCTGTCTGGGCTTTCAGTGCCTTTCTACACCTCCCTTTCTTCATGTGTTCAATACTTTTTTCCCGGTGTCATTTCATTTAATTTATTAACATGTTAATTATTAACATGTAATTTATTAACCTTATATTAGTAACATGTAATTAATAATGGGGGGGTTGGGGGGGGTGCTGTTTGTTTTATTTTGCATATATGGATTTCTTTGGTTTTTAAAAATTTCTATCCAACAGCACCTTTAGAAGTAGGTTTTCAGAGCAAATGGTGACGTGTTGAATATTTATATCCCACTGTACTATGCTACAGTATATTATACTTAGTAATTGATAACTGGAGTTCATATGAGAGTTTAGAAAAGTGCATAAACGTTTTTGTCATGTTTGTGATTAAAGGATAGTTTACCTGAAGATACGTTTTAAAGGAGCTGTTCAAATAAAACGTATAATTCTGTCATCAATTCTCAACTTGTTCCAAACATCTTTGAGTTTATTTATTCTGTTGAACACTAAGGATGATACCTTAAAAAATGTTGGAAACCTGTAACAATTGACTTGCATTGTATTTGTTTTTGCCTACCATGGAAATAAATGGTTAGTTTTTTAGCATTTTTCAAAATGTCTTCTTTTGTATTCATCAGAATAAAGAAATTCCACTTGAGGGAAATTAAATTGCGAGTAAATGTTTATTTTTGGGTAAACTATCCTTTTAAGACTTTTTTCTTCAGTATATCAGTTGAGAATATTTTTAGCTGAAATGTACAGTAGGCCGTGGTGATTCTAGTGGGACTTGGTGGAAAAAAAGAAACACTTACAGTATAGGCAAAACAAAATTAATACCCACAGCTCTTGACAGCCACAATTGGTGGCTATTGATGATTGTGACGAAGCTGGACAATGTAAAAATTAATGTTGTAAATGATCAGTTTCTTGCACAGACAACTTGTTTTACTTCATGAGAGCTCATCTGCATTCATTTAGTTTTATCTGTATCTGTTTTTGTATGTTCCTCCAAATGCTGGACAACATAAAAGTAGTTAACTATAAAAATGCGAATAATTATTCAACTGAATTTGTTCCTCAGTCTGTAACATCTGTGTGCCTTGCAAGTCATCCAGAGGTCTGTGCTCCTGATCTCGTATTTATGTGAGTCCCGCAGAGAGAATAGTGCGAGTTTTGATGCGATGGCCAACATCAGGTGAAAAGACGCATGGTGCAATATGACTCACCCTCAGAAGTGAGCGAAATGAAATCATCTAGAGTTACGGCGCTCGCTCCATCATCCAGAAGCGCTGGCAGAGGTGAAGAAAAGCCAAGAGGGAGAAGCCCAAAGAATGATGTAGGAATGTCAGAGTGAACTCCTTTGGCAGAACTGGGTCTTGTTTGCACAGTAAACCTCGCAGTCTTGTGTACCGCCATGAAGGGAAATGCCCACATTGTATAATCGGGAGACCCTGGTTACGGTGGAGCGAGGGGCCTCCACCAGGCGAGTTTGGAGAAACAACAGGATGAAGGTCAGCTAATATAGCAGTTAATTCCACTTCCCTGTCCCCATGGCTCCCAGCTGGGGTTTATTTGAAGATCCCAGACGTCAAAGTCAGCGAGTACTTTGTTCGGCTGGTGAGTGCCGCGGGCCTGTGCCAATACTCGGGAATATTAATGTATTCTGATGAAATGGGGGTCAATAGGGATTGCCTGTGAAGGATGGAAAATTCCATGCTCTCACCGTACTGTTGTATTTCTGTCCACGCTTTTTTGGAGTTCTCTTTCTCCCTGTATTCCCATTGGGCTGTTAATCCAACAGTGCTTGACAGAGGACTTTCTTCTTTTTTTTCGCAGGGAGCGCTCTTGAATTATTCCGATCTGATATTCTTTAATGTCTAAAGATGAATCAGTGCGCTGATGTTTTATCTTCTGGGCTGCACTTCAGTAATGGTGGTTTGATTGGTTAGCTGTTTTGCATTAGAAGGGATTTTGGAGAAGATCATTCACTAGGGTTGTTGTGCTACAGTCATAAATTACACCTTGAAACCAGAGGCTTGTTTAGCAAAGAGATTAAACCATTTTTGTCCAGCAGATGATATTAACTGATATATATATATATATATATATATATATATATATATATATATATATATATATATATATATATATATATATATATATATATATATATATATATATATATATATATATACAGTCCAAAGACAGGTGAATTGGGTAAGCTAAAATGTCCCTTCTGTGTGTGAGTGAGTGTGTGTGGATGTTTCCCAAAGATGGGTTGCAGCTGGAAAGGCATCCGCTTTGTTAAACATGTGCTGGATAAGTTGGCGGTTCATTCCGCTGTGGCAACCCCAGATTAATAAAGAGACTAAGCTGAAAAGAAAATGAATGAATATATATATATATATATATATATATATATATATATATATATATATATATATATATATATATATATATATATATTAATATAGTTAATTAATACTTTCTCTGGTATAACTATTTAGTGACTTTCATTGGCATTTTCTGTTGTTTGAAACAATGTATTGTCTGAGTTGTTTATGCAAATTATAAAACAAAGACGGGGTAATCAGTTGGCTCAGAATTATTTTGCAGATGTATTACTTGTCTTTTTAAATTTTAATTTAACTTTATTTGTAGTAATCGAAATTTTAAGACTTGATTATAATAACCCAGCAGGCACAGGACATCATCATGACATCAGATTGTCATTGTAACCCAACTTCAGACCAATTTCAATGTCCAACATCCAACCTAAAATCAACCAAATATCACTGTCTATTTATGTTACAGCTTAACGTTCTGTGAACGTTCCCAATATGACGTCTATCAGACATCGGATTTTTGTTGCCATATCTGATGAATAAATGTCAATGTTAATCAATATGACATTGGATTAAGATATTGGCTCTGTGTGGGATTTTGGTCACTTTCCAACAACCTAAAATCAACCAAATATCAACGTCTAATGATGTTACAGCTTGATGTTGTGTGGACGTTACCAATATGACTTTATAAGACGTTGGATTTTGGTTGCCATAATTGACGAATAAATGTCAGTATTTAACGTCAATATGACGTTGGATTAAGATATTGGCCCTGTGTTGGATTTTTAGTCACTTTACAACACAACCTAAAATCAACCAAATATCAACGTCTAATGATGTTACAGCTTGACGTTGTGTGGACGTTACCAATATGACATCTATCAGATGTTGGATTTTGGTTGCCATATCTGACGAATAAATATCAGTATTTTACATCATGACGTAAGCTTAAGATGTTGGCTCATTGTTGGATTTTGGTCACTTTCCAACACAACCTAAAATCAATCAAATATCAACATCATTTGAGGTTGTTGTTGGACATCAAAATAACATTGTCCTTAGATGTTGGCTAGACATTGAATTTTGGTCACCTGACGTCACAACCTAAATCTTACCTAATATTAATGTCTTATGACTTTGTGTGCCTACTGGGCTTCTATATCCATGTGCTCTAAAAAAAAACATTCTTCTTGGAAAGCTGAACTTTGCCTTCACACAGAGGCACAAAACTCACTTTCAGATCCTTTTATTCTCTTTTTTTGCTACTATAAGGATTTGATTATTTGCCTTTTTATGGTGAATTGATTGTTGCATTCCTCATTTGTTGGTCACTTTAGATAATTTACATCATAGTCTGCATTTACGCAAGTCAGGTCAGGTTTTCTTTCAAGGTGAAAGTAGCCTTTTAAGTGAATTATTTTCATTAAGGAACTGATAAATCACAGTTAAGCAAAATTAAAAGAAAGTTACAGAGGAATCTAATAACAAAGGTATATGCTGCATGCTAAGAATACAGAGAGCATTCAAAATAATGCTCAAAATGTTCAAAACATTACTTTTATAATGAGATATAGTATTTAGTTTTCTTACATTGCCCTTAAAATGTCTATTAACCTCTGGAATATGAAGAGCACATCTTAGTCGTCATCAGTGGTGGAAAGAGTACTGAAAAATCATACTCAAGTGAAAGAACCATTACTTGCCCAAAAATGTAGTGCAAGTACAGTAAATGTATCTGCTGTAATTATTACTCAAAATATGAGTAAAATATAACCCTTTTAAAAGTACTCAAGAGTTGTAAGTATGCTGTGAAAAGCTGATGCGTTTACATGCAATTTGTGCAGGGATGTGTAAACCTAACATTCTGTAGTGCATTTAGTGATCTTCCTATATACGTTTGTTCCTTCCTTTCATCCTTCCTTCCCTCCATTGTTTGTTCATTCTATCCTTCCTTCAATCATACATTTGTTCGTTCTTTCCTTCCTTCATTCATTCGTTTGCTCGTTCCTTTATTCATTTGTTCTTTCCTTTGTTCCTTCCTATATTCATTCACTCATTTATTCATTCGTTCATTCTTTTGTTCCTTCTTTCATTAGGTCCTTTGTTCATTCATTCATTTGTTTGTTCTTTCCTTCCTTAGTTTTATCAGTCCTTCCTTGAATCCTTTCTTCATTCATTTGGTCCTTCCTTCCTTTCTTCGGTCTTTCTTTCATTCGCCCGTTTGGTGATTTCAGTCATCATACAGTCGACATCCTTCAATTTCTCATCAGTGACATGCAGTCTATAAACAGACTCTAGGTCATTGCGTGTAAAGATTTTGGACATTTTCTTGGACATTTTTAGAGCTTCCAAAAGGTATGGTGCATTTATAAAGCACACATGTCTTGAGGTTATATTGAGAAAACGTTTTAATTAGCTATGATTTAACAGTCTTTACCTATGTTTTCATTAAAAAGTTATTTTTAATGTTTTCTTTCTTTTACATTAACCCCTAAAATTTCTATTAAACTCTGGAATGTGAAGAGCACATCTGAGTCACCATCCCACCAGCGAAACGCATGCATGGATCTCACACCTGCCTTTGCCCTTTCTTACAAGCGTGTGAATAAAAATGAAGAGTGCTTGTGCATGAGCATGAGCAAATTGTCTTTTTCGTTGTTTACTTGCAGTCGGCGAGAGCATAGCTATACTCTGAAGAATGGCTGACATATATAACATATAGGTCCTGAGGGCCAAGTGCCTTAATCCTGTATGGAAATGTTAATGAGATAAAAGCAACCCAACCTCACATTCCTGTGCGGGGTGAGGAATCCCAGCCACTCTTATGCGCATAAGAGGTGGCTTTGTGCCCGTGTCTCGTAAGCCAGAAATTAGCACTGAAAGAGAGGGGGAAATGGAGAGAATGAGTGAAAGGAATAAGGGAAAAGGACATAGAGAAATGCCAAGGGCGTAGGTGTCAAACACTCGGGCCCCTATTTTGTGTGTAGGTGTGTGTGTGTGTGGCTGGTGAAGCGCTTGATATTGAGCACCTCTTTGAATCCTGCTCTGATTTGGACTCCATTAAGGCGCCTGGGCATTTGTTTCTCATGGAGCATTTCTCAAGGGCTTTGGGCCATTCTGTGAAAACCATGTGAGAGAAGAGAAAGCAGGAGACGGGGAGAGTTAGAGGGCTGGGAGAAGGAGAACTGGGAAGTGCACATGCTTGATCTGTATTTGCTTTGTTTTCAAACTGGCAACAAGAAAGTGCTGAACCCTGATGCTCACGAGACAAGACACAAGCAGAGCATTGCGGCTGTTTGATTTGGTTTTTAAAGAGGAACATGACCGCCAGCAACGCTTGTACGGAGTTTAATGAGGGTTGATGGACTTGTTCTGGAATGTTAGCTGGGGTGAATTAAGGTAATCTGGGATATACTAAATAAGTTATCTATGATTAAATAAAAAAGAGAAAATTGAAAGTCCAAAATGTCCCAAAGTGTCTAATTCCTTTGATATTCCTGTTTGATTTTGTTAAACTAGGTTAATGATTTATTTCATTTTAATCTGAAGCAAATTGAACATAAACAAGCAAACTACAGACAAAGACATTAGTCAATGGAGCTAGACATTCTGACTGTGGCTGTACACACATTTTTTTTATCTAAAATTAAATCTGATGTGTTATTCTATTTTATTTTTTACAGTTGATAGGATTTTTAGGTGGAAGGGCATCCACTGTGTAAAAACACATGCTAGATAAGTTGGCGGTTTATTCCGCTTTGGCAACCCCTGATTAAAAAAGCGAATGAATGAATGAATGAATGGATGGATGGATGGATGGATGGATGGATGGATGGATGGATGGATGGATGGATGGATGGATGAATGAATGAATGAATGAATGAATGAATGAATGAATGATTTTTAGGCTCTTGAAGAAAATTCTGTAACTTTAAATTTCTCAATAATAGTTAAAATAAGAACTTTACCTTGTCATGATCAGCTCAGTCCACATTGGGGATTTTCACACTGCACCTAACCCTGGTTATCATCATTCTAAACACTGCTTTTAACAACCAGAGAAAGACATGTTTCACATCTGTAATTTGAAAGTTTTTTCCAAGGGTTATAACCCACTGCTCAAGATTAGGGTTTGTACTGCATTTTTACATATAGACCACCGGTCAAAAGTTTGGGGTCAGTAGGATTTAAATGTTATAAAAGAAGCTTCTCCTGCTCACCAAGGCTGCATTTATTTAATCAAAATACAGCACAAATTGTAAAATTGTGAAATGTTTTTGCACTATGAAATAACTGTTCAAATATAGCTTATAATTTAATTTAATAATTTATTCCAGTTATTTCAAAGATGAATTTTCTGCTTCATTCCTCCAGTCTTCAGTCACATGATCCTTCAGAAATCACTGTAATATTAATTATTATTATTATTATTATTATTATTATTATTATTATTATTATTATTATTATTATTATTATTATTATTATTATTATTAATAATGTATGTAGTTATTAACTACATACATTCATTCATTCATTCATTCATTTTTGGCTCAGTCCCTTTATTAATCTGGGGTTGCACACAGCGGAATAAACCACCAACTTATTCAGCATATGTTTTTTACGCAGCGGATACCCTTCCAGCTGCAACCCATCTCTGGGAAACATCCATACACACTCATTCACACACATACACTACAGACAATTTAGCTTACCCAGTCCACCTATACCACATGTCTGAGGGAAACCGGAGCACCCAGACGAAACCCACTCGAGCCCGCGGAGAACATGCAAACTCATTCATTAATTTTCTTTTTGGCTCAGTCCCTTTATTAATCCGGGGTCGCCACAGATGATGACCCATGTGAAACATCCATACACACTCATTCACACACATACACTACGGACTATTTAGCCTACCCAAATCACCTATAGCGCATGTCTTTGAACTTGTGGGGGAAACCAAAGCACCCGTAGGAAACCCACGCGTACACGGGGAGAACATGCAAACTCCACACAGAAATGCCAACTGACCCAGCCAAGGCTCGAACCAGCAACCTTCTTGCTGTGAGGCGGCAGCACTACCCATTTCAACACATTTCTAAACATGATACTTTCAATAACTCATCTCTAATAACTGATTTATTTTATCTTCGACATTAAAGGCTTAACTAAGTTAATTAGGTTAACTAGGCAGGTTATTGTAATTAGGCAAGTTATATACCGATGGTTTGTTTTGTAGACTATTGAAAAAACATATAGCTTAAAAGGGCTAATAATTTTGTCTAATAATAAAACCTTAAAATTGTTTTTAAAAAATTTTTAACTGCTTTTATACTAGCTGAAATAATAAGACTTTCTCCAGAAGAAAAAACTATTTTTTTGCTCTGTTATTTTATAAATATCATTTTTCATAATTATGATTTCAACTGTATCACTCCTTACCTAAGAGAATAAACTAAGAATGCTGCATATAAACCCTGAAACACATCTCTTATAACCATTTAGATGTTAACGTGTCCAAAAGGTTGGTAAGAAAAATGACTAACAATGCAATTTGGAAACAAAATGTCTTAATCAAAGAAAAGTTTGGAGCACATAGTTGATACATAAGAAGTCAAAATGCAGACCTATAAATTCATTACTTCTTTACTAAAAGGAAAAAGACCTATAAACTATACTGTTATTTAAGTAAATTATTTAAGTAAATTAAAAGAAGTTATTCTATTAAATATTCATCTTAAAAGGGCATTTTTTAACTGTATCTAATATATTCAGCCAGGTTTTAGTGAACTTGCAATATTGTCAAAAACACAGAACTTTCAGTTCTAAAAAGGCCTAAATACATGCAAGATCATTCAAATATTTTGCTCATCTTCAACTAACACAAACACTTGCGATCGGCTCATGAGATCGGCCAGATTAGCGAGTACCGATCGAGTCATCAATTGTGATTATTGGCCGATACAGATCTCTGGCCGATCGATGGGAGTATCCCTAATAACAACTTTATGGTTATTTTGTAATGACTCCACAAATTGCATGTTTTCAAGTGGGGATCCTGATCAACTATAATCCCAATTTGATATAGCAGTTTCTGCATTGTAACTGTGGATGTGTGCATTGCAATATCGATGCTGAAACGATATATTGTGCAGCCCTAGTACAAAAAGAAAAAAAAAAAGCCTGCATGAGAGGTTTACATAGGGTTAGATGTGCACATAAGGGTCCCAGGAGCCCCTAAGCGCTGAAAGAGATCAAACCGTGGATGGTTTACAGAGAGAGAGAGTGAAAGATTCCTCATAATAGAACATCTGAGATGGCAAACACTAGATTAAACATTTCTCTTCAGTCTTATACACTCCAAAGCGATCCAAATAAGCAATGTTGACTAATCTCAAGAAGTTAAATGAGGTTTCTTATGGGTCATTCCTTCAGAATCCAATCTTGAAAAACCCAGACAAACAGCGCTAATCCGTTCCTCCAGCCTCACAGCCGAGGTTCAACTTTATCCATCTGATTCTCTGAGAACAGAATACGGCCTTTGGTACTTACGTTGGAGTTGTCCTGCCTCAGGGTGATCTGAATCTGACCTTTCCAGCCCTCCTCACACTTGCAGACATTCCGGAAGCCGTTGTTTTAGGAGGTGCCTGATGGCTGTTAACAGAGACACAATGGTGGGAGTGTGTCTAAGATAAATGTTTTGAAAGCAGGACGGGGAGTTTGCATTTAGACGGCTCTTCACCCCTAAATTATTGGACATTTACACTTTCCATTAAGTCATGTATTTAAAATGTCACTGACTCTTCTGCTGCCCCTGGTTGTCCTGCACTGACTGATGTAATTCTTTAGTGCACAGCAAAATCCTTAGAGTAAAAGCCGTAAATGAAATAAACTGAAATAAAACACATCAAATCTTTCAAAAGTTTCAGCAGAGGATCATTAAGCAACTCCACAAACAGCAGCTTTACTTATTAACAACCTGTTTGGCTATATTTCTGCCACACTCTACAAAATTCCATATAGTGATAATATTAAGAATTAACTAAGTAATTTTATTTCCACAACAATAAAAAAGCGACACTTTTTGTGTTTTAAGCTGTCCCTATTGAGAAGAGCAGTAGTTCACTGTAAAAAAAAATATCGTAAAAAAAAAGGTCAAATGACTGGCAGCTACGGCTGCCAAACAAAAACCATATTACGGTAAAATTTCTTTATTGATATAAAGTGCAAAAAATAATAAATCTACAGATATTTTCATTAAAATGTTTACAGAAAAACACTGTTATTTCACAAACTTTTCCTAGATTTTTATGATTGAACACCATCAATAAAGTGACTGCACTAAAATTTCAAGAGAAAAAATGTTATTTAAAAGAATTTTATCTCTCAACCATTACAATTAAACACCTTTAATAAAATGCCAAGACATGCTCATGGTCGTAATTTAACAGTTTTATTTTGGATCACAAACGTCTGGAAAAACAACAAACGAGATACAACTGATTAAAATTCTCACAACTTTAAGATCACAGTTGTTGCATTTTATTGAATAGTATTTATGTAAAACATGTAGATGTTTAAGTTATGGAATAATTCAGTTACAAATCTTAAATGAAATGGAACTTTAATGTGAAGGGGATGCTGACAAAGGAGTGCAGATCCAAATGCAGGTTTATTACACAGAGATGGTCAGGCAAGCAACAGTCAACACGGGGGCAAACAGATGTATGCAGGGAATCCAGAGTCATGGTCAAATAACAGCCAAATGGTCAGTCCAAGCAGCAAACCACATAAACAATTAACAAACAAAGCACAGCAAAAGAAAGAAACGCATCATAATGTTCACAGTAACAGCATAACAAGACTTAGCAATTGGTGCGTGCGTCTGTGCTGCTTTTAAAGTCCATGTAATCAGTTCATAACGATCCTCTGACTGTGTGTGTGCAATTAGCGGAATCCGGAACAGGTGCATGTAAGCGGAATTTATCTATTTTATTTATTGAACGGATTTGATCGTAATAATCTAGGAAAAGTCTGTAAAATAACAGTGTTTTTCTGTAAACATTTTAATGAAAATATCTGTAGATTTATTATTTTTTGCACTTTATTTCAATAAAGAAATTTTACCGTAATTTTATGGTTTTTGTTTGGCAGCCGTAGCTGCCAGTCATTTGACCTTTTTTTTAAGATTTAAAATTTTTTTTTACAGAGCAAGTAATTACAATTTATTACTTTAATTTTACGTAATTTTAAATGTACTTCAAAAAAACTGTAAAAAAACACTGTAAATAATACGGCAATTATATTGTATAAAACAGGAAAATTGCTGTAATTTGTCATTAATTATATAGTACATAAAATAACAGTCAAGCTGTTAATTTACAAATATTGTTTGTAATTTTTACGGACTTTTGAATATAATTTAAAATAACAGAAAAAATACTGTATAAATAATACTGTAATTTCCTTGTATAAAAAACAAAAACGTCAGTAATTTGTTTTTAATGATAAAGTACCTAAAATGACAGTCAAACTGTAAATTTAGAAAGATTGTTTGTCGTTTTACTAAGTTTTGAATTTAATTTGAAATGACAAAAAAATACTGTAAAAAATTTAGAGATATTTTCTGTAAAATTAGGGGTTTTTTTTTACAGTGTTGCTTTACATGGACTCTGACTCGATTTCTAATGTTTCTCTTTGTTTGTCAAATAGTGTATTGTGGCAAATATTGTATAAAGAGAGCAATTGTGCTCTGAATAATTGATTCTGTGGTGATTTAGTTACTGGTCAAATCAGTAAAATTGATTTTGATTTTAAATAATGTTTTATCACAAAAGTAGAACTGTATCAAGGAAATGGAACTCAGCAACACTTTTATCAGAGCATAAAACACATTGAACATCTGAAACACTCAAAACACACAGACATAAAGAATCAGCGTATGCTTCTCAACTATGGTGAGTTTTTTTTCCTACAGTGCATGCTGGGAACTATGGATGAATGTTGTATGATTCTCTTAGCATACACTGCAGCCAAAAAAAATACAAATAAAAAAATAAATCTGTAACTACTGTTGAGATAGATACGCTGATTATTGATGTCTGTGTCTCTAAAGTGATTCAGATGCTCAATGTGTTTTAAAAACTTTATAAAACCACAGCTGAGGTCCATTCTCTTGAAAAACACAGAATTTTGTTTCTTATATGATAAATCATCATTTAAACATAATTTGCAAAGTCAGACTTAATCTTTTATACAGTAACTCTTATCAAGAGTAAGAATCAATACAGGATCAATCAATCTGATCATATTTACTCTCTTCATACTTGTCATAGCAAGCAAAGAAAAATCAACAATAGAAATCGAGTCAAAGGGCCCAAGTAAATCAACCACTTTTCTCCACGATGGTGACATCGGGGGGGGGAAAACATGTTTTTTTGTAAAATGTAAATACCTAAAACTTAGTTAATTGAGTTAATTCTCAATAAATCTCATACGGACTTTTTTGAACATCTGATAGAAATAAAGTCAAACAGGTAAGCAATGAGCAAAGCTGCTGCTTCTCTTCTGCTTATTAACAGCAGTTGTTCATCATCAGTGCTCAATCATCACTTAAATAACCCCTTCATTGTCTCATTAACTAAAACTCTGCTGATGAGTAAATTTTGCTCAATTGAGAGAGGGACCAAATTATCTCTGAACTGAGTAGATTTTACTCTGAGGATTTTGCTGTGTGCTTCATTAGTGTTAGGGCTATCACAATATCAGAGTTTTCACTACAAAATTATCATGGGCACAATAGGGTGACCAGAGATTCAGTTTTTGTTCTGAATGGGCAATCCCATGTTTCAGCTCTATTTTTGTGTCTTGACTCCTTACTTATAATTGTCAATCTTCACTAAAATTTATACTGAGTGCTAGTAGTATAAGGTGACCAGATTTCTAAAATTGAAACCTGCAACTTTTCAAGTTCAACTTTTAAAATATCACTGAAAATGTTTAAAATACATCCACAGGCCTAGTATTACTCAAAAGATAATGTTTGTTTACTCACCCTAAATGAAAGTTGTTCTTTAAAAATTGTAAATATTGGTCATGGCAAGTAACAAACAGAATGGTAAAGCAATACCAACATTAGCATTTAGCTAAACAACACTACATCTTGTTCAAGCCCTGTTATTCAGTGTATTCAAACATAATTTGGTTTAATTCAACGTGAATTGTTGGCATGTGACTAATGTTACAGCAAAAATGAAGTTAATTTTGCTAAATGATGACAACAATGTTCTGTTTCCATCCAGGTTCAGTTCTTCTCACTGTTAGCTGCTGAAGTAAAGTGCTTCAAATAATCCGTGTGTAAAAATGCGCCATCTTTTGGTGAAAATAATCACTGCACGATTACTCTGGTACGTTAACCAACCTGCTTTGGTGGTTGCCCTTTTTGAAGTGGATTTGTTCATGATCGAAAGAGAATTAACAATGCTAGCAAGATAAAAGCATGAAAAATATTCAGGTATGTTGAAAGAAATAAACCGTAAAACTTACTCAAATGTACTACAAATTTAATCACTGAACTAGTGTTTCAGTCACGAAAAATGTCGTGAAAACTAACATTCCACGTGTCCTAACACGCTTATTTATTTAGTATTAAACGCTACCAATTTAGGTTTGAACACTATTTCACGTGACATTTATTGCTACATTACTGAAAGCAGCAGATAGTTCACCTTAGATCTTAAAAATATAATAACTAGCAAACGGTTTGAAAATGAAAGTCAGAACTGTGACTCACTGCCCACTGTATACTTTTACTAACAAATTGCTTTAATATATATTAATTAGCTTATAACCCTCACCATTTTGTTGGATGTGCAATGGCTGGTATATAACTGTGTCTGTTGTTTCGCGTTGCGTTTGGTGCAGACCTCTATTGCTTGTGCAGTTTGGACACGGGATATCATTTAACTCAGCAATCATCCAGTATCTATATATCCAAAAACTCCTTAGCCAGACAAGTGTAATCTTAAAAGGCTTAAGAATGATATTAGCACCAACTCTAATTTTTGCTTAGTGAATCTTGAAACTTTTGTTCATTTTTTTTGGAATTGCCCTCATTCAATGACATTTTTGGTGTGATGTTCTATATTTTATAAAAGATTATGTGATAGCAGATTTTGAATTTACATATAAGAATGTTATCTTTGGTTATGTGAAAAGGAAAATAATACTTATTTCATAAACCTTATTTTTTTGTTGGCCAAATTTTATATTCACAAAAGCGAGTTTTGTAAGTGTCAATTTTTTCTAAATTAAAATTGAAATGAAAATGTATTTTGAGTCCATTGAGGGATCAACAAACTTAAAAGCAATACAAACAAAGAGTTTGATAAAGGACTTGACACTTGTCTTGGACTAAATGACTGAAAATCCCTGGATTGTTGTTGTTTGATTGATGAAATTTGTTGTTAATGTTTTTCAAGCATTCAATTTAAAAAAAATCTAAAACTCCTTAATTTGCAAAGAAAATAAACCAAGAGAGGAGAGTTTTGCTAATTACAACAGATTACATAGGCTGTATTATTATTTTTTGTCCTTTTAATATTGACAGGTGACAAATCAATTTTGAAATCAATCTTTTTTATGATGCCCACTGTTTAAATGGTATTTAACTGCAATTTGGAAAGGTTAGGAGAATAACAATATGCTATAATTTTTTTTTTTTTTTACTTCAGACTCCCATTGCCAGTGACATTATAGTGTCAACCGTCAATTAAAATTACTTGTAAAAATCATTTGTGTTTTTACTTAATTACAGTTATTTTTGATTAGCATTACAAATATACATCACATCATCCATTAACCAGAAAAGTACTAAGAAGTCTTGAAGACCACTGTGCATACAGTATGTGCACATAACTTTGCATAAATGTAATATATCTCTGGAAAAAAAGAAGAGAAAGAGACCATTTTAGATTTATTAGGCTATGGCTTGATTTTCATCTGAATATAATAGCCACTGAGCGCCCACCCTGTTACTACTAGCCGTTTGATAAATCATAGGTTAGTTATAATCTAAAGTAAACACACACTGGCATTTACATGCTGAAGCCCTCCTGAAAGGTTTAGGTCTTTATTGAGGTCCAGAGAGCCAAAGTAAATGATGATGCAGCTTATCACATCTGCTGCTGGCATTTTTGTCACAAAAGCAGAACTGTATTTTATCTACTTGTGACGTTTATTGTTCCCACAAACTCGCTGCTTTGCATTTAATAGGTTTTTCATCTGTGTGGCACTTGATGTATTGGGTTATGTTTAATTTGGCTTACTATTTTGGCATTTGGTCTGTGTAAAATTTTATATTTTTAATATTAGGCATTACATTTGCAGTGTTTAATTACACCTACAAATATTTCTGTCATTGCGTCCCATAGATTTTTTGATTACATTTTGTAAAACTACTAATGTAATACAAAATAAATAGTTTTGTATTATATTTGTTTGTTAGCATTGTTGTTGTTAGATTTCTAATTAGTCTAAAATAATATATTTATTTATAAAATGTTCAAAAATGTGTATTACGAATAGTAGTGGTAATATATATTATATACATTATATATATATATATATATATATATATATATATATATATATATATATATATATATATAATATTATTTAAATGTAAGTTTGTTAGTTTATTGTATGTTAATGTAATATTAGTTTAATGTAAATGTTAGTTTAATAAATATTTAAATTAGTTTAAATAAAAGTTTAATCATTTTTATGATCATAATAAATTTAAATAATTTTGTTTATAACTATGTCCATGCATATTATGGAAGGTAAATCCTGCCAATTTTAAATAAATCAGAAACACATTGGAAATTCAAATGAAAATCAGATTAACATTTTCATTTTAAAACACTTCGCAAAATATCTGCCAAAATTGAAAATGATTTGAAATTTTCATTTTCACTGTGACAACACATCGTCCCTGTCAAATCGATAATTAAAATGAAGTTTCCGATTTAACATTTCATTTTCACTGCATTTCCGCATCAAGACTGCCAATATTAAAATGAAAAGCCAAACTGAAAAATAAAATGCAAACACAACTTTTACAAAGCGTGTTATTAATGTTCATGCTATAATAGTGACACAATTCAAATTAAAATGTAAATTTAAGCTTTCCTTTGAATGTCACCTTTTCATTTGAGTTTTCATTTTCATTTCATTTTCAACTTCAACCTGTATGCAAAGCCTATGCTAATCAGTGGGAGGGGCTTATTTAAGTGATGTCAAGCGCTTTCATAGAGCCCGAGGACAGAAGCACGGTTTTGATGGATGCAGTGAAAATGAAATGTTAAATCGGAAACTTCATTTTAATTATCGATTTGACAGGGACGATGTGTTGTCACAGGGAAAATGAAAATGAAATAATTTCTTTTTAATTTATTTTCAATTTTGGCAGATATTTTGCGAAGTGTTTTAAAATGAAATTGTTAATCTGATTTTCATTTGAATTTCCAATGTGTATCTGATTTATTTAAAATTGGCAGGATTTACCTTCCATAGCATATGACCATATTACAAGTTCATAATGTGCAAAAGCATTTGCAAATATATGCAAGAAAATTGCTCAAACGCTTGCTACAATTTATTGACTCAATTTATTCTTATTTTTGTATGATTGAACCACAATATAATTAAATACATTTATAATAGTAAACTATTTAACTAAACTTTTTCATTTTACCTTGAATTGTAGTTAATTCGGATTAATGGCTATATTTAAAAACATTAAGCCAAATACTGTATAAAAAGCAATCAAATAAACACACCCCCACACACACACACACTAAATGAGTTCATGTATCATTAAATATGTTCATTTATGAGAATCATAATATATTAGTATGCATTACAGGACAATACACAGCTTTTGCAAAGTACACAGTAAAACATCATATACAGGAGGACCATGAACATTGAAAATGTCTTCATCAAAAAACAAAAACAAACAAAAAGTTCAGAGAATTTTCCAAAATGTCTGGAAAACTGGTCAAAGTCTACTTGTGAGGTCAGAGTGTCTTTAAAGAACTAGACCATCTGTGAGTTTAACAAACCATAGTCACTCAATTCCAGTTCATAGTCAGACTTTCAGAGTATGTGTGTGTGTGTGCGCACGTAATTACATGTCACATAAACATAATACAACCCTCTCTCTACACTATCAACTCATGTAAACAAAGAAATCTAAAAATCATTCTTTTATTTTCAGAACATCAAGCTCATGGCATAAAAATGGTTAATTGCATGTGAATATAATCTACTAAATATTGTACAAAAGAAACTATACAGCTATACAAAAAACAGTAGAGCATATCACTTTAGTAAAGTACCAGGGCAAAGGAAGGTACCACATAAGCGATAACACAGAAATTTGTTTGCTTCTTTAGATAATAAGAGCCATTTTTATCTGATTGATTTTGGTAGGATGTGACCGTATATTTGTATGAACAAGTAAATATGGCAGTGAAGATGTTGCTTCGTTATAATCTTGATCGCTTAGTGCTAAAACTTAGCAATGACATGCAGTATCTGTCATATTTAGTATCTAGAATATAAAAATGTCTTTAAAATCTAGTCATCTCGTTTTTCTGAAGAACGTTTTTTTAACAATCCTAATGATAAAATAAATCTACTTTAGGGAATTACTGCATGATAAACATCTGGGGAATATAATACGATTCTGCTTTACATTTTTAAACCATAAATTGGGAACATGTTGTTTTCAAATAAAGTGGTTATAAAACAATAGCCTATTTGTATAACTATTCTCACACTACAGCACATTTTTAAAGATCACCACAGTTAGTATCAAAGGCCAAAAAGGATCAGCATTGAGCTTTTGGCAACACGAATAAACATTATGATGTCGTTATGATGTCATGCCATTTTGAACAGCAACAGTGAGGTATTGTCAGCAGATTTTCTGTCTAAAAGGAAGGATTGTAAAAGATGTACTATCTTATAGTATATATCTGTAGTTGCTTTATTTCAATCATGCTAATGGAAATGCTGCTTTCTAATGAGACTTCAAAGGGGGTCCAGAAATCTGAGAGCACTGATGATATGTGTTTATTTTATGCGTTTGTGTAAAACAAATTATTTTAATTACAAATTGAATCAGCTTGACATTTTGAGTGGGAACATTTTTTTTATTTAATTAATGAATTAATTTATTTGGAGATTTCGGCTTGATAGTGTTAAATTTATTTCATTTCATTTCTGGTGATTTTTGCCTTGAAAGGAGTGAAAACGAATCCAGTTTTACTCTGGGTTGGACATCAAAATGGTTCATTACAATTTAAATCAACAATTTAAGTAAACATTTTTTTTTTTTTTTGGGAAATATCTTTCCTTGAAAGAAATGGAAATAAGATTAGTTACAAAACCCAACAAGATTCATTACAATTTAGATTGTCAATAATTATTTTTTTATATTCATTTCATTTTATTTTGACTTGAAAGTAGGTGAAATAACCTTGACATGAAACTGTTTAATAAAAAATGTAATAAAAACATTATATTATTTTACTTTAATTTTTGAGATTGAACAGAATTGGTGACCAAGGGCAGCCCTGCTGGAGTCCAACATGCACTGGAAACAAGTCTGACTTATTGGCGGCAATACGAACCAAACTCCTACTCTGTTCATACAGCGACATAGGACCATTCTCTTGCAGGCCCACCACCTGCAGGGGGAGCTGTAAGGCGCCGGTGCATTGTGGAACGGGTGGTGGTCGAAGGTTAGGACCACGACAACCCTATCTTTTCAAATTTCAAAGTGCAGCCTTGGGCTGAAGGGGGTCAGGTTTGGGAACCACAAGATTTCATCTCTGTTATTCGCAGACTATGTTTGTCTGTTGGCTTCATCAAACATGAACCTCCAGCATGCACTGGCGGCGGTTTGCTGCAAAGTGTGATGGAGCTAAGATGACAATCAGCACCTCCAAGTCCGAGGCCATGGTGCTCTACCGGAAAAAGGTGGTTTGCCATCTCCAGGTTGGAGGAAAGTCCCTACCCCAGGTGGAGGAGTTATTTTGGGGTTTTGTTCACGAGTGAGGGAAGGATTGAATGGGAGATTGACAGGCGGATTGGTGCAGCGGTCTGTTGTGTTAAAGAAGGAGCTGAGCTGAAAGGCAAAGCTCTCGATTTACCGCTCAATCTATGTTCCTACTCTCACCTATGGTCATGAGCTTTGGGTCATGAACAAAAGAACAAGATCTCGGATACAAGTGGCCGAAATGAGTTTCCTTCGCAGGGTGGATAGGGTGAAGAGCTCTGTCACCCTGGAGGAGCTCGGAGTAGAGCCGCTGCTCCTCCACATCGAGAGAAGCCAGCTGAGGTGGCTCGGGCATCTCTTTCGGATGCCTCCTGGACACCTACCTAGGGAGGTGTTCCAGGCAGTCCCACCAGGAAGAGGCCTCAGGAAAGACGCAGGACACGCTGGAGGGACTATGTCTGTCGGCTGGCCTGGGAACACCTCGAGATCCCCATGGAGGAGCTGGAGGAAGTGTCTGGGGAGAGGGTAGACTGGGATTCTCTCCTAAGACAACTGCCCCAGTGACCCAGACCCAGAAAAGCAGATGAAAATGAATGAATGAAGTTTTTGAGATTTCTGTCTTGAAATGGCAGAAGTTGAACAGCAACCAGCGTCCACTGCTTATATAATACCTCAGATTATATAACTTCTAATAATGAGTCGTAAAAAGCTCTTCTTTGCTTAACAATTCCTACCAATTCTAGAAATTTAATCTGTGATCTCAGCTTTTTGGACCCTTTTGTACACACTTTAAAAATGTTCGCTTGACAGCCAAAAGAAAACATTCACATAGACAAACTGACTCAGTAGCTTGCTTCTTGTTTGTGTGAAAAAAGACAGAAATCATAAACAGACACCAGTAAGGATCACACATACACCACTTTACATATACGTATACTTAATAGCAGGTGCAAATTCTGCAAACTTGAAGATATGAAAAAATAAAATCTTGATGGGAAACAAACAAACAAAAAGAAACTCTAAACAACGGAAGGCGAAACTGCTCGACTGGTTGTCCTTCAGCACAGTTCTGATCACTCAGCTTCAGGCGCTCGGCTCATTATTTTTGTCTTTCCCTTTCCTCTCTGTTTTTCTAGCACTTTCCTCTCTTGTCGCGCTGCTGGAATTTTCTGAGGCGACGGGCCCACAGGTCTTTCCAGGGGATGAGCAGGCTGCCCCTGTCCACCACCACACCGCTCTGCCCACGCGAGTCCTCCTCCTCGTCGGAGCCCATCAGCAGGTACTTCCTCCCTGGTTTTATTTTGGGGCACTTGCAGGCAACGTCTTTTGCCCTGACCCATAGGAGCTGATCTCCTCTGCGGATGCGGTGTCCACCCTGCTTATACACCGATATGATGTTGATGGTAAATTTCCACCATTCGCCTGCCTTGTCACCTTTCAGCACGTGGACCTGGACGGCTGTGGAGAGAAATCGAAGCATGTTAGAGCTTTTGCATTCAGAGTGGAAATACTGTCATTCTCTTATATATAAAAATAACCATAAAACTAATAATGATTTTTTTTTATTAGTGTTAATTGGTTCATGGACAACATTCAAACAAATAAAAAATGGAACAGAATTATACAGAAGTATAATGAAATATAAATAGTCTGAATTTTGTTTAATGCATGTCACTGGTGAAAATGGTTCATTGTATTTACAATGTTTTCCAAGGTAAGTGGATGCAAATAATTTTTATGGGCTGAATTTAAACAAATAAGTTAAATTTTGTAATGTTCAACTTAATTTGTTTGTTTAAATTAAGCCCAAATAAATAGTTTGCATCCACTTACCTTAAAAATATTAGTAACTATTAAAATTATCAATTAAATAAATTTTTTAAAAATTTAAATTATACAATGAATGATTTTTTTTCAGTGTTAAAATCACAGAAATAAAAATAACTTTGTTGAACATAATTTGAATTCTATTTTATTTTAATGATATTTAATGCGTCTAATATGTATTTTATTATGTAATATAATATTTCTTATGTATATTATTATAATATGACTATTATCTTCTTTAGTAATATGTTAAAATATATTTGTGTGGGTTGCATTCATCAATTTACTTTTGTAAGATTTTCAAATATGCAGTTTTTATATTTAGATGAAAATTCATTTAATATAAGTACTTATGTTATTTACAATATATATTATTATGTAACAGATTATTATATATACGTTCATTTTTCTTATGATAATAATAATAATTTTTGTCTATTATGTAAAAAAAAAAAAAGGTGTTCTATAAGTCACCACAAAGACAATTGTACAAAGGTGTGTATGCACATTTTATACAGTTAAAATCAGAATTATTAAACCCAGAATTATTAAATTCTTTAAAAATATTTCCCAAATGATGTTTAACAGAGCGAGGAAATTTTCACAGTATGTCTGATAATGTATTTTCTTCTGGAGAAAGTCTTATTTGTTTTATTTTGGATAGAATAAAAGCTGTTTTTAATTTTTTGTAAACCTAATTAACCTAGTTAAGCCTTTAAATGTTACTTTAAGCTGTATAGAAGTGTCTTGAAAAATATCTAGTCAAATATTATTTACTGTCATCATTGCAAAGATAAAATAAATCAGTTATTAGAAATGAGTTATTAAAACTATTATGTTTAGAAATATGTTGAAAAAATCTTCCCTCCGTTAAGCAGAAATTGGGTAAAAAAAATAAACAGGGGGGCTATTAATTCAGGGGGTCTATTAATTCTAACTTCAACTGTATGTAGGGTCTGGATTCTGATGGAGATCCATTTAAGAACACAGTGACCATTCAGTCACAGTGCCCATAGTATGAAGAGGTAAACCCTCAGTATATTTCAGTGACCTCTCTTCACCATGCAGTGATGTTTGGCCACAGCAGACGTTGCCATAGAAGCCTTTTCCTTCCATCTCCTGATACTGATAAAACAGAAAAGATGGAGACCTACCCGTTCCGTTCCCCTCATTATCTTTTGTGAGAAACCTTAAGCTTTTATGTGATTTTAAGACATTTATCTGAGTTCCACCCACACGAAAGAAAATCACAATTACGATCTCTTTAATACGCATTTAATATACAGTTGAAGTCACAATTATATTAGCCCTCCTTTTTTCTTTTTTAAATATTTCCCAAATGATGATTAACAGAGCAAGGAAATTTTCACAGTATTTCCTGTATTATTTTTTCTTCTGGAAAAAGTCAGCTACAATAAAAGTAGTTTTTTTAAATCATTAGCCCCTTTAAGCTATATATTTTTGGATTGTCTACAGAACAAACCATCGTTATACAATAACTTGCCTAATTACTCTAACCTGCCTAATTAACCTAGTTAAGCCTTTAAATGTCACTTTAAGCTGTATATAAGTGTCTTAAAAATATCTAGTCAAATATTATTTACTGCCATCATGGCAAAGATAAAACAAATCAGTTATTTGAGATGAGTTATTAAAACTATTATGTTTAGAAATGTGTTGAATTTTTTTTTATTTCCGTTAAACAAACAGCCGCATACCAAAAAGCAAGAACAAGATCTGCTGTTTGTCCTCTATTGTTGTTTATGAGGAAGTTCACATACCGTAACTTAAAATGTGGAAAGTGTGAAAGCAGTTCCCTTTTTTTCCAATTTGCCATGCATCTATGTGAATGGCTCATACCGCTTTGAGCAAGAATGACATTGATTGCAACTTTTTGTAGAACAACACGCCTACCAAGGAAGGATATAATCGGCAGTGGAAAAGGAAGCCTGATCAAGATGACCCTTAACGAACTGTGCTGAACCATATACCGCGTAGTGCATAGGTCTCAAACTCAATTCCCATATTTAGGTTTGGAGCAAAACTGTGCAGCGCTGCGGCACGCCAGGAATCCAGTTTGATGCCCATAGACGAATTACCATGTTTGTAAACATTCAGGATGTACGTCCAGCGAGGTTGCAGAAAAAAACTGGGAGCGCTAGAATTTACAGCAAGGTAATGACATCCAATGCGGTACAGAGTTTGTTGTTGTCTTAGAAATAAGTTATATTGATTACATATTATATATATTATTTACATAATGCATTCAGCGTATTATAACAGCTTGGCACCCAGTGGTAAGCACAGTTATTCTGCAAAATTAACGTTAAAGTGAGCGTTAACTTTAATATGGACAGTACCTTTAACAACCTGTCGGAAATAAAGTTGTACCTTTTGAAAAGGTACTGCCCAAGTGCCAGATTTTGTACCTTTAATTCTGAGAGTGTAGGTATCCAAGTGGAAAAAGTTCTTCATCTGATAATCACCTCCAACCCATGTGGTAACCGCTAACAAACCCAGTCGACAGACATCCCCTTGGGTCACACCATTTTAACCATCATCAGACACGCAGATTGCGAGCTAATCTGTACTTGACGTGAAGTGCTTTCACACGGTGAGGACTTTCTGCCCAGAGGGGGAACAGAGCACTATTACACATTTAGCACAGAGCCAGTGTGTAACAGAGCACCATCACTCCGCCACACACCCAGCGGCAAGTAACTCGTGAACCAGTGGCACATCATGTTTAAGAAATATGCCATCCCAGCATTGTGTGAAAATGACACAGGAAGTGCTCTTTCTTTCCTAGCGCTCTTTCTTTGGGCTCTTGAATGTGAACACTCTCTTTAGAGAGGGAGGCAAGGATCGCCCCGATCGCTCAATGGAATGTCCCAATTGAGCAGCAGGGGGGGAGGCTGTGAGCAAATTGCACCCAATTTGAGAGAACGCACTCCCACAGCCCCGCCATTCATCGGCTGTGTTTCTCTGGGCCCGAGCCCGCTTCGCCGTCCAAATAACAAGAGATAAAAAGAAAAGAAGGGTGTGCGGAGGGTAGCGCGGAGGAGGAGAGGGGGCCACTGTTTATCATCCCAGCCACAGAGAAGGGGCCAGAAGAATCGCGGATGTGTTTGGACCTCATGAGCTATCTGAGCCCCGGCCGGTCCAAGAGCAGCGTGAGAATCCTGCTCCGGGTCTCGCTCTTGACCCGCTCTCGTTTCTTCGCAGCAAGAGACGGCAGCGAGCCGAAAGCTGACTCAAAATGTGTTGCTGAGCTTATTTAGAAGGCTGAAAACAATTGCTTTGACTAATTAGTGGTGTTTGCTGATTTCTGCTTGTACGCATTAAACGCTGGAGCAAAGCTCATCACAGTTGCATTACAATTACTTTCCTCTCAGAATATGTTAGCAATCATGTAGTATTATCTTGGTGACCACTCATTAGTAACTAGTTAAAAAGATCACAAACTGACTATAACAAAAGGTTACAAGTATGCAAATGTTACATGTTTGCAACTGTTATTAATTAATAAACGTCTTCATTAAAGGGGTAGTTCACCTAAAAGTGGTTCCAAATGAGTTTCTTTTTTTCTGTTTAATACAAAAGAAGATATTTTAAGAAATGTTAGAAGTGGGTAAACATTGACATACCATGGAGGTCATTGGTTACCAGTTCCCAACATTTTTTAATACTTTAAATCCTTTGTTTAATACTTTAACGTTTGTTTGAAGTGAAGTTTAAGGACATGATGACAGAATTGTCTATTTCGGGTGAACAATCCCTTTAAAACAGTTGAACAAACCCAGTGTAAAGAAGTTACTATTTAAAGTATCGATTTAACCAAAGCATTTAAGTAAGAATAGTCAAGAGATGGAAAACACTAAAAAAAACATTCATACATTCATTTTCCTTCGGCTTAGTCCTTTTATTCATCAGGGGTCACCACAGCGGAATGAACCGCCAACTTATCCAGCATATGTTTTACACAGTGGATGCTCTTCCAGCTGCAACCCAGTACTGGAAAAGACCCATACCCTTTCACATGCACACATATACACTACGACCAATTTACTTTATTCAATTCAGCTATAGCGCATGTCTTTGGACTGTGGGGGAAACCGGAGCACCCGGAGAAAACCCACATGAACACGGGGAGAACATGTAAACTCCACACAGAAATGCCAGCTGACCCAGCCGGAACTCGAACCTTCTTGCTGTGAGATGACAGTGTTAACTACTGAGCCACTGTGTCGTCCCTAATAAGATCAATTTAATAAAAATTGTATTCCCTCTTTTCTTTTGTTTGATTGACATTAAGGATCCAATATAATCTATTTAACCTCCATTAACAACTACATGGCAGCAGTCTAACAAACCACAGAAACCACATGATGACATTCTGCCAGCCATTATGAATACAGTAAATTTTCAAACAACATAGCAAACCAAACCATTTATCATCTTGGTGACCCCATAGAACGTCTTTAGAACCACACACTGTAGCAGCATCCAGCAAACCACACAGATAGTATTACCAACCCTACTATGTAATGTCTTGTCAATCATTCATAGCCCTTTAGAGACCATTATGTAGTTGCTGAAGGGTAACGACTGGTTGACAAGACCTTGCTATGTAGATAATAAGGTATTCTGAGTAGCAACATTCTAAAGCCTGACATAATATGATTCAATCCTGGCAAAAAAAAAAAAACACCTTAGCGACCACAAAGCAATGACCCAGAAAACACCTAGAACATCTTAGCAGCCACATTGCAATGTCATCTCAACCACCAACACATATTTTAGGATTCTGGCTAATAGAAAGAATAGACTAGCAAACACGTAGCAATGCCCTAGCAAACAAAGTAAAACCTTAGCAACCACATCACAGTTTCAACAACTTGGGGACCTTTACAGGGTATTCGCGAGGTCTTAAAAGTTTTAAAATGTCTTAAATCTCAAAAGCTAAATTTTAGGCCTTAAAAAGTTTTAAATCTACTGAAATGTTGTGTTGTAGGTCTTAAATCTTTTTTACAGGTCGTAATTTTTCTTTGTTCATGTATAGCTACCCAATCTGGCCATTACACCTGTACAATCTCCAACAATGCATCTCAATAAAACGTGTAACATTTTATGTAAAATAGCTTTTAATTACTTTCTTTACAGTAACATTACTGCTGAGAAAACTGACCTAAGCTATATTTTTTTATTATTAAATTAATATTATTGTAGACTGAAGTAATTGACAGCTATGTTTTGTTCAATTCTTGGTAAGGGTTATAGAGTTTGTAAATGGATATATTTGAAAATTAATTTAAAAAAATTAAATAAAAATATATTGTTATTGTATTATTAAATGTATTAAATTTTAATATATTTTTTTGATTGATTGATTGATTGGGCAAGTGAAAATCTTTCAGAAAAAATCCTTAGCATTTGGCCCTGTATAATTCTAAAATTTTATTCATATTTAGTCTTGAAAATGTCTTAAGTCTTAAATTTAACTTGGTGAAACCTGTAGAAACCCTGCTTTAGCAACCACATTAAAGCATATTCTGTAATTTACAGGTCTGGGATTTTATAATCCCATTCCTGCGAGGTTTTATTCCACACCCAACCTCTCCCGTTGTATATTCAGTCTTTGTTCCCGTTTAGAATAATTTTCAACCCGACCTGACCCGCTAAATTTGGATTTGATTTCCAAAATCTCACGTTTAAATTGGGTACCACCAAAAAGAGAGATAACAGATGAAACTGTAGATGATGCTCGCACAGACTGTGTGAAAAAAAAGCACTAGTCATGCATTCATCATGTGTAATAGTTGTGAGCACTAGCTGTACCGGTGATCAATAAAAGAAATCACAGATATGCTGTTCTGAAATATCGTCGAGACTCAGGAACGCTATATTGTTAGACCACCCGCTCCCGTTCAGATTATACCACCGAATTTTATTCAGAAATGTGTTCCCGTGCCCCAACAAATCTAATCGGGTCCCCCGGAAACGCAGACCTCTACTGAAGTTGGTAAAGTCAGTGTGAAATCAAAACTTATATTGTTTATTTTGCTAGCGCACATTGTTAGTCTTATGGTGTTTAATGAATCTGTGAAAGTTAATTTGCTGAAACCAATGTTTGTTTTGGTAATCTTAAATCAAAGTCTGACCATTTGCTTCGGCATTTGTAGTGGTGGGCCATCTATGTTGATGTCAGTCTAAAAGATTCTTAATATTCTTAACCATAGCCCTCTTACCGTTAGTTTGCTACTGGGGAATGATTTGCAAAAAGAAAGCCTTGTCCCTACTCAAAATTAAATTTCAGTCCATTTCAAGTTCATCATCAAGCTGAAATAAAAGTCTCAACAACTTCAAGTTCATGCAGACTTTAAAGTGTTATGGATGGTTGACAAACATTGCCATGTTGTTGATCAAGTTTAGCTAACGCAGCTATATCAGTGTCCTGGAAACCATGAGGAACACCATACTGTAGCACCCAATTACTGTAGCTATTTATCCAAAGATAATCATCATGAAAATCACTTATAACAATTTGTCAACCACACAAAAACGTATTCCCAACCACCCAGAACACCCTAGAAACCACAACAAAGATCAATAGTGCTCAGTACAAAATAATCTTAATTTAATTATTCTTTAGTTTAACAAAACAATAATGATTCAGCAAATATCTGAATCAAGAATTAAGATTAAGAGCAAGAGAATTAATTAAGAGCAATCCTTTAAAAATTTTTGCAACCATATATCTACATCCTGGAAAATATTTACATATAAACCCTTCACAACCTAATACAATAGTATATTGCATTTGTTTGAATTTTATATAACCTTTATACCAGCACAAAGAGGACCATCCTGAATGCCTTGTGTTGAAAATATATTAGAAAGTGATGTCACCACTGTTTATTTTGCACATATAAAGTGTGGTTATATTGAGAATGTGTTACTATAATATATCAAATCGTTCCCTCTCTCCACAGGACGCTTTAATGCTGTGATCACTGGCACTGATTTCAGTGAAGCCTGCCAAACTGGCACATTTACTGTCTGATTCCAGTACTGGGAGTCAGATACACCATGCGGGTGGCAAACGCTTTCCAGATTTGTGCAGGTACTAAAAGAAAGCTCTTTTCTGGTTTTGTTTGTTCATGCTTGTGGGTTAACTCTGTTTCAGTCCTTGTTAGAACAATAGAGAGAAAGTACTGTAGGAAAAAAAATCTATAATAGTCTGAGATAAAATAGAGTGTAGAGAGTTTACTTTCAGTTAAGTTTCAGACAAAGCTCTCAACAGACTTACTTTACAACAAGATTCCAGATAAAAGTAATTCATGCTATACAAATATTGTTAAAAGAAAAGTTTTGGATATGGATACTTATTTGGATAAGTATTTGGATTTTTTATTGCTCAAACATTGCTCTTTTAAAGTTTAAAGGACTTAATGTAGCCCACTGGTTTCATTTAAATCCATTTTGTTCATCATTACTCAGTTTTGTAATGACAAATTTTCAAAATAACCAAATGTTTTCATACCTGCATATTTTATAACTACAATGCTCCCTCACTATAACGAGGTTCCCCTTCGCAGTTTCACAGATTTTTTTTTTCACGTAGCTTGACATGCTTTTTTCTACAGCACATTGTGTTCTGCGTCCTGATTAGCGTATTGTGTTCTGCGTCGTGACTGGCTGTAGACCATTGTCAATCAATGTCATCCGTGCAGTGTCTACTGTACACTACAGAATGCATCCAGCTTGTCAAATTTACATAAATCTTTGATCGCTAGCAGTGTGACTCTGAAGTCCTGTACTGTATGTTTGTATGTTGCAGAGGAAGATGCTAACCATCACACAAAAAGTTGAACTTCTGGACATGCTAAAAGAGGGTAGAAGTTAAACGGAGTAAATAAATGAGGATCAAATGGTTTTGACCTTTGGTTTCATTCTATAATACTGAACTTATTTTTCTACGAAACTTTGAGCTTTTAGAGTGAGACGCCTATCTGAGAAAAGTGTATAACGTGTGTAGTGAGAGGCTTTACAGCTTTAAAACATCTATAATAATTGTAATAAAGCTGACTCCTTCACGGATTTCGCCTATTGCAGGTTATTTTTGGAACGTAACTTGTTCTAATAAGAAAATAAGACATCAATGTAAATTCAATTGTTAATAAGTTATTAAAATTGTATTGCAGTCAAATGACTAACCTAGGTTTTTTAAAGGATAGTGGCAAAATATAAAGATTAAAAATGACAATTAATTGGAATTTTGAGGCTGCAATCTGAACCTTAATGGAGTGGTGTACTATGGTATCATGTTTTAAACTTTAGATGTATGTATGTAATGTAGATGTGTGAACATACAAGAGTATACGCTCAACATGCTTAAAGTTTAATGCAAAGGGAGACATTTTTTTACAGAGTTAGCTAAGCAAAGCCTACAGCGAATGAAGTTTGGGAACTACAAAAAATACATCTGGTTTAGTGAGATCACAAACGCTTCAGGTAATGTGAATTCACCATGCGCACCTCCCTCCTCCCCACGCGCAGCGAAGGGGCATGGCCAGAAGCGCTGTAATGTTATAGCAGAGAAAACTGAAATGATGTCCAAACGCTGATTTTCCAGCGTGTTCTGTTTCTGTATTTGGGCTTCCATGTGACACGACACAAAGAGAGAAGTACTTACAGTTTAATTTTAATTATGTTCCAGAGAATTATAATAAATATATATATACAGTAGCTAGCATTTTACAAAGGACAGCTTCCACAATCTCTCCCAGTTCAGTGCTGGACTGAAAGTGTATTTAAACAGCGCAAAAGCGTGTGCTTGTAAGGGTATGACGCTTTTTCTAGTAACGTGGAGCCAATCTGCGAATCACAGCACATTATGTTAACTGACCAATCCAAGCCTCTTGAGGGCGGGCCTTTCAGAGGAACTAGGAAATATGACAGTCGTTTTCATGTTAGCTGAGAAGCAGCATATAATCAATATGAGGTACATGAAAAAATTACGTGATTTTTTTACAAATGAAGCATAGGCACACATTGCTTTGCATCTTATAAACACAACCAACCTTAAAAAATACACTCTGGACCACCACTTTAAATAATGTCACGTCTTTTAATGTGAAAATTTGCTTTTGTTTTTTTCCCCATTTATTTAATGCATGTTTTAATTAAAATCCTGACTAAAAAGTCTAGATTCTTACAAATAACTTTACAACATAAAAACTAAGCTATATCTTCAATATATAATAAATAACTATGCTAAAGGCCACAAGATAAGGAAGCGTTAAAGTAAGGCCTGTTTAATCTGGCAAGTTAAAGCCCTCTTTTGCATGAGGCCACACGGCACAGGCTAACAAGACAATCCATCTCCAAAGCTCCATTAGATCGGCTGAATGGGATGAGACCACTCTTATTCTCCGCCACGACAATGTGAAGAGAAAAGAGTCAGAAGGTGAGGGATTTCTCTCCTGATTGGGAGAGAAATGAATTTAAAAAGAGGAAGAGGCCCACAGATTTGCCAGGTGTCCCGCTGGCTTTCTGTGTCTGCGGCCAGTGTGCTGGAACACAACCTGCACGCGGGACACAAGTCGGCCTGTAATCTAATTAGTGCGCCTGATTAGCACACTGAAGTCCCTGTGAGCTCCCGCTGGGACGCCCTACGCCCAGCCGCTTACGCCGGGGCAATGACTGCTGCTCCAACGTGTGTGTGTGTCTGTGAGGCAGTGCTAAAGAGCTCTGTACACACACTGACACACACACTCGGTTCTTTGATTCATTGTCATTCTCCCCCCACCCAAGGGAAGGAGAATGCAAGCTTTTTGGGACTGCTGTCTCCGTAGCTACGGCGAACAAAAGCAGATCAACAGGGAGTATTTCTTTCTTTCTGGCCTCTCTGTCTGTCTCATCCGCCAGCGCTGGGCAGATTTAAGACTTCACCAAGGCCAGCAGTGAAACGCAGAGCTGGATGGAACAGTGCTGAGCGGTAGCATAAATGTCTTGGGAGTTTTGGACAGTTTGTACTCCAGTTTCACTGAGGGGTTGTGTCATTGCACAAGGGTGCAAAGCGGTGGTCTGTCGTATGTCATACTGTTTGAGTGGACGTCGACTGGAATAACCTTTGGCCAATGTCTGCTCTAATGCAATTGTCAAAGACCGAAAAAAAGTTAAATAGCATAAATACCAAGCAAATTGACCCCCAATTAAGCTAAGTTGTGTGTAATGCATAATAATAAAAAAATCTAGATATGTACCGATGCATCAACATACAGTATGCATTTTTGGGCTGTAGTAGTAATGCAATAATAATAATAATAATAATAATAATAATAATAATAATAATAATAATAATAATAATGTTAAGTAACAAATTACAAATAGTCAAATTACTGTAATTAAGTTGTTTTTCCTTAGAAATTGTACTTTACTAAGGAGTTTTAAAAATGTGTACTTTTACTTTTTGGGTTGAGTGTATTTTTAGTGCTGTATATGTACTTTTACTCCACTATTTTCCTTCAACCTGCAGTCACTGCTTTATTTTTTACTTATTTTTTTTTATATTCGATTGGCTTAGTGGAATAATCAGTCCTGTGATTCCTATCCAATCAAACTGCGCATGAAAAAACATGTCATACAGAACAACCTTAAGACATGTGTGCATTAAAAGTGTCCAAGAAGACGTAAAGTCATTACTTGCAAAGACTGAGAGACTGTTTAGATGATGAAGATGATGATGATGATGATGATGTCTACGCTATGAGGACTGAATCACTAAATGCTATAAACAATTAATAAATTCCCTACAGAATTTATACACACTATTCTTAAGCTACTTTTTATGGATACTTTCAGTAATATTTATCGGAGGTGGGGGACTTGAGTCACGTGACTTGACTCGAGTCAGACTTGCATGACAAAAATCCAAAAAAGACTCAACTTGTCTTGGACTCATAACTTGAGACTTGGCATGGACTTGAGTTAAATGACTCTAAATAACTTGTTTTTGTTAAATACATAACCATTTGTTGTATATTATGCCTTCTTTAAGGAATTCACAAAGTCATGAATGTGCAGTATTATCTGCTCATCATTTCTCATATGGGTCCAAAAGATTCTCTCTGCTGTTCCAAATAAAGCACTGCAACCGATTCCTGACTCGAGTTGATGATTTTTTAAGAAAGTGGATAACTCGAGCTATTGTTTTTTTTTCCATGTCAGAGAGAATGCCAGGCAAGTTAGAAAGTAGAAAGTAGGTAACTTTAAGTCATTTGTGGATTAGCGTTTCCTGGAAATGCACAAAACCATTGTAAAAGAATCAGTTGGATTTGCTGTACTGAATCAATCGGTTCATTAAGAAGAACCACTTTAAACGATTCATTAGAATAATTCATTTGCTTTTCGACCATCAGATAAAGAGTATGCAGTGATGAAAAATGGAAGGTGCCTCGTCAAAGATAATTACATTCAGGTTTAAAGATTACAAGCAAGACTACGCCAAGAAGAAAAGATCAGCAACATGCAAAACATACAACTCAAAAATCAGCGATTCAATTACCACCACTTCTAATTTCATTCGGCACTTTAAATCACTCCAAAAATTGTAAGTTATGAATTTAGTTCTGCTGTTTTCAGCTTACGTCTTGGTTTGGTAAATCAAAGTTTATTCTATTTGTATATAAAAAGATTGCAAAAGAAATTGCAAAAGCTTGAAAATTGACAAAAATTTTATTGACTTGAAAGTGACTTGCTGGACCAAATGACTTGACTTGACTTGACTTGACTTGAAATAAGCAGTGACTTGACTTGACTTAAAATAAGGAGGGACTTGACTTGACTTGAGTCTGACAGAAATTGACTTCACTTGCTTGAGACTTGAAGGTTATGACTTGAGACTTGTTTGTGATTTGCACATGTGTGACCTTACAACAGATACCTTTACTTCACTTGCACTACATCTTTGGCCAAGTAATGGTACTTTTACTTGAGTATTATTTTTCATTACTCTTTTCACGACTGAATCTAAGTGTATACCAAATGTCCCCACAAGTATAGCAATGCCAGTAAATGTTGACTTAAACGGATTGACGTATTTTGAAGTATTTTGAAAATGTAAAAACAAGAAATGTTGTTTGCTACAGTATGAGGGTTGGTTTTAGGGCCAATTTTGGGGTTGGTGGATAGAATATACAGTTGATAGAGTATAAAAGTCATTACATCTGTAGGAATTCCCCATAAAGAAATTGTATGTGTGTGTGTAGTTGTTTGTGTGGTTTATGAGGACATACAATTGTATAGTGATGGGAATGACCTACAGCAGATGAACAATATTAAAGTGGTAATTCAAAATGCTTACAAATAATGCTTAACAGGGTCTATTGACATTCAAAATGTACCACATGTTTCCTCTGAGTGTTTTGTTTAGGTGTAAGGGTAGGAAAGGCCATATAATAAGCAGTTTAACAGTATAAAATGCATTACGCCTATGGAGAGTCCTCGTAAACCATAAATACAGGTATGTGCATGTGTTAACAGGCATAGTGTATGAAAAATGCTAGAAAAAAGTTAAAAACTTTCAGTCGGGGTTTTGCACATGCAGTGGTTAAAACAACACTGTACTGGTTCATTTACAACCATAACATTTTTTGAATGGCATATTTTTTTCAATGCTAAGATAGCTTTTATTTTATCTGTTTCCAATGTGCTGAAATCACAGGGTCTCCTCACACATGAGGGTCAGTTGAACCCCCACCCAAAGAGATTTATACTCCAGTCAGGACTCTCAGCTCAGCGAGTGTTACCTGTCCTATATAAAATCAACATGATGAATGACTTCCCTATGAGAACAACCGCTGAGTATGAACACTTGTGGCTGAGAGTGAAAAACGGAGTAAACTTAATATCACAGTCTGAACGATAACAGCTACAGATGACCAGCAATGCCATTGATACTGTAGCTTTTCTCTCTCACTCTTTCTCTGGTTTATGCTATTGTTCTCTTAGTCTTCGTGGTTGCTGATTCAACCTGTGGATAAAATCTATATTAACATTTTATCCCCGGGAGATGCCCAGAGATGTTTTGGAAAGCAGTGCGATAGCAGAGAGAGAGATTGTAAATGAGTCGTTTAAAGTAATGAGCAGTACTGAGATGTTAATATAGATAAGGTGCTACTGATTAATGAGGAAATTGCACTTTAGATGGCCTTTATGATTGGGATAAATTGAACATGCATGTGTGTGTGTCTCTCTCTGTTTAATTATCATAATTCTGTGTACAATATTTTCAGCCACAATTCAATTTGTGCTACAGGCATACTGAAGCTTATGATAGAGTCTAAAAATCTGAATTAACCTCTCTGGCAATCTGAATTGCTTTTTATTTGGACAAAAACAAGGTTTTATACATGAAAGTGAAGTGGCTTTTGTAGTGCATCTAGGTCACTGATCAAAACATAAGCAAATCTGTGACAGTAAGCCTGCAAACCTGTTTGTATTATTGTCTAATAAGTTGGCCTAACACAAAATCTACAGTTTTAAAACCTCTGGAAATTAAACATTTTAGATAAAAAAATCAGTTTAGTGTTCATCGTTGTACTACTATTATGTAACCCATAACCTTCTTTGTTGTGAAAATATTAAGTTAAAAAAAGGTTGTGTAATTTACAAGATTATGCATGGTTTCGCTTCTCCCCTTTTATCTGACTTTATTTAATTTAATTCTGAAGAAAACAGAGGTTGCAACTAGAGCTGATTGCATTATTACACTTAGAAAAACTTCTTTTGGTCAAGCTTGTTTTTCTTTTAGAGCATCGCATTAGTGGAATTTAATGCCACAATCTGTTAGAGAATGTGTATCTTTTTAGTCATTTGAGTATAACTTTAAGAAATGGCTTCTTAATAATCACCATTGTGAACACTAGGCTTTTTGATATTGTTGTTGTTGTGGCTGTTTTCTGTCGTTCATTTCAGTTAGAGCTGGACGATTAATCGAAAAGTAATCGAAATTATCATTCAAAACCTATTATCAATCAAAATTTTCAGGACGATTTTTTCAATCACTTTCCCTATGGGTTACTTGACCCTACTCTGTTAAAGGCTTTGGCTGATTTCTACTTCTGCTGCCACTTTGCAGCCACATCTGATATCTGGTCAAGTAGGATGTTAAACCCGTTCTTGAGCCTTACTTTGCACTACACTGACAATGAGTGGAAGCTGCCTTGAGATTGCATATCCATTACATTAAAATTATAATTTACATTTAAAATATTTGTTTACAGAAGATGCAAGAAATGCCCTGTTTAAAAAAATATTTATAGGATATACAAGAGCAATTTTATTTAGAGGAGATACTGCTTATTTTCTACTTTTAATATGAAAAGCACTAAAATAATTTTTGTTTCTAAAAGTTCAAGTTATTTATTTTCACTTTTTTAAAAGAAAAAAAAATGTTGGTTTCAGGCAATGTGTGGTTTAATTGCAGTTGTTCAATGTTGATGTTCAATAAATAATTATAGATAGTAGATAGTGTGTGTTTCCTTCAATTATTTTAAAATAAAGTCATGCACCCTTCATTCAAAAACTCTCACTTGTAATATGTGAGTGCATTTACTGTACAAAACTTATCAGTTTACTATGAGGGCAATAAATAAATAAATGAATAAATAAAATAATCGTAATCGAGTTAAAATGTTCAATTAATCGAGATTTTGATTTTAGGCCAAATCGTCCAGCCCTAATTTGAGTATTGTTTATAGTTGGAATTAGTTTTTTTTATTGGTATGGCCTTTAACATCTGGCTAAGGGGCCACCAATGAAAACTAGTCTTTGGGCTAATTTGGATACATTTACGTTCCTGGGGAATTTGTGTGGATTAATGTACACTGTCCCTTGTTTTGAAATAAATAAACATAAATGTACAGATGTTCTTGATGATTGCTAATGTTTCTGTTTGGGTTTTTGCACAAACCTTCATAATTCAAGTTCCTTTTATGTCAATATTATATATATTTATAATGTTATATATTTAATCAGTAGAGCAAATAGGTTAAACCTGAGCAATAATGTCTGGCACATTATACTGAACAACTTTAATAATAAAGGAGTAACGTGAGCCTGGCAATTGGCAATTTAAAGAATTGTTTTCAGTTTTGTGTGCCATATGCATCAGATGCTCAGCCATCGGCCCAAAGCTGACACTTGTTGACTTGTGGTTACATATTACTTACAGTCATCATTATGTCTCAAGGGACAATCAAAATGATGTCGAATTGTAAAGTATTACCAATTCATGTTTTAAATAAATTTTAAAACTAAACTGAAGCTTTATTCTATGGTGGCCTCGAACATTTGGACATATAGACCTGTAATTGTGACAAGAGTTATGGTTAAGTACACTGGTAAAAATATTTGTTAATTAAAAGTTTCCGTATTTTGTGTTTTCTGTTTAAATGCAGTTGTGAAATGCCTTCTGGGATGTTGATCTCTGCTCTGTTGACTTTTGATGGTGAAAATTTGGCTCTACAAACAAAACAGTGACTTTTATTGACATTTTAGTCGTTTAAGACTATTAAAAATGTTAATAAAAGTCCAACTTTTTTCAACTTTTTAAGGCTAAAAGTTGTCAAAAGAAAGATCAAGGTCTCATTACGCGATTCAAAAGCATAAATAAATGGGAGGAAATAAAATATAAGAACATAATACACATTATACACAAAATACAGAAAACTGCTAATTTACAGATTTTTTTTAACAGTGTATTAAAACAAAGCCTGTTGTTGATTGCATAGTCTATTCACATGCTGATATTAACAAATCTGTTGCACAAGGGGTTCAATAATACAAATAATTGAGCATGGTGCTAGCAATCACAATGTCATGGGTTTAATTGAATATGTGCTTTTAAATCTATCAGTTGACTTTACTTAAAATTTTAAAGTAAATTAACTATATTAACCAATAAGAAAACACTTGTGGATTAGAAAGTTTTAATGGATAAAAATAGTTTTCATGAAACCACCAATGCCAAAAAGCCTTAATATTTAGGATTCTAGCATTTTTAACTGTTGGTTTTAGGTATTTTTCACATACAATACAATAACACTTTAGAATAATGATCCATTAGTTAATGTTAGTTAATCTACTAACATTAACTAAGTATAAATAATCTTGTAAAGCATTTATTAATCATAGTTCAACATTAACTAATGTATTATTAACATCCAAAGTTGAGCTTGTTAACATTAGTTAATGCACATTAAGTTAACAAACTATAGCGTTTTTTAACTTAAATAACATTACCTAACGGTAACAACGTTGAATAAATACAGCGATTAATAACTCTTTGTTCATGTTGGTAAATAGATTTACAAACATTAACTAATGGACCATTATTATGAAGTGTTACCTTACATACTGTAGCATACTCTCCAATGCAATGTGACAATCCTGGTTCATACATTTTTATGCTTTAGTAAAATCAGAAATGTAAGGTTATTTTATTAAGGACAGACAAATTACAGGTTTAGGACACGTGTCTGTCTGCCTGTCTTTCTTCATTTTCTTTGTTCTTTAGTTTGGCAGTGTTTTGAGCATAGCCAGTGTGGTTCTCGCTCTTGGACGCTGCAAATCTCAGATGTGTTTCCAGACTTGAGGCCAGTCAGGAATGAGTTTATGATATCACACTGTGAAATCAAACATCTCTTTCTCGGCTTTGCAAACAGCCAGAGGACCTGTGTGCTGTCAAAGAAACATTCTTTTGCGTTGCGTCCTGAACATTGTATTTAGCAAAAATTAAAGTATCATGATTTACCTCAAAAATATTAAGTAGCACAACTGTTTGCAGCAGTGATACTAATCAAAAATGTTTGCAAATTTTAGAAATATTTTTCCAGGATCATGTGACAATAAAGACGTTATTCTATTTTAATATATTTAAAATGTTATTTGTTTCAGTTGTCTCAGTACTGGGTTGCGGCTGGAATGGCATCCGCTGTGTAAAGCATATGCCAGAATAGTTGGCGGTTCATTCCGCTGTGGCGACCCCTGATAAATAAGTGACTAAGTCGAAGGAAAATAAATTAATTAATTTGTTCCTTGTTTTACAATATGTGCATTCTTTTTTATAACTACAAAAATAAGATTTTGTGAGCATAAGATAATTTTTTTTTAAGTTTTGTAATCCGTTTCACATACTGTATGTGGTAGAACGTTCTATTTAATGTTCTATCCATCCATCCATCCATCCATCTATCCAATGTTCTGTTTAATGTTCCATCTATCTATCCATCCATCCATCCAACGTTCTATTTAATGTTCCATCCATCCATCCATTCATCCACCCATCCAATGTTCTATTTATTGTTCTGTCCATATCTATCCATCAATCCATCCATCCATCATCCATCAATCTTTCTTTCTATTCTTCCAACCATCCCAAAGTTTGAATGTTCTATCCATCCAATGTTCTATTTTATGCTCCATCTCTCCATAGTTGTGGCGACCTCTGATAAATTAGTGACTAAGCCGAAGAAAAATGATTGAATGAATTTGTTCCTTGGTTTACAATATGTCCATTCTTTTTTATAACTATAAAAAATAAGTGCAGATTTTGTGAGCATAATATTCTTTTTTAAAGTTTTGTAATCCATTTCACATATGTGGTAGAACATTCTCAAGAAGCCGATAAAAACCGGCCCAGACCATATTTTTAAGGGTCTATTCAGCCACTCACAACCTTTAAAGCTATATCTGCATTCTTGAACTTCTATAAGTCCTTTATTGTATTAACTATATTAGTATTTAAACTTCTGAAATCTCTGCTTTCAACAGGAACCAGCTGTCCCCTTTGTCCTCTAGATGCTGCGAGGCAGTTTGAGCATGTCCATCTGGAGAAACCTGCTGAGTTCACACGCTTTGATGCTAAAACATAAACCTTTAGCCTCTGAAGAAGCTGTCAGTACTGAGAGAGAGGGGGAGCACATAAAGAAAGAGATAGAAAAGAGAAAGATGTCTAGTGACGTGAAGGGGAAAAGACAGCTAAATAACAGCTACTTACCGAAATCTTTCTTGCAGTATTTTTTCATGGTGACCTTCATCTTGCCCTTGGGTGCTTTGCAGTGGGAGTCGCAGTCTGAGGAAGATAACAGGCAGGTAGTTTTTACATGTATAGAAAACATAATAAATGCAAGTTTCAAATAGGCTTTGTGAAAATAAAATGTAATTAAAAAAATAGTGTAATAATGTTACTTCATCACTAAACGTGCTTTACACTCTTCTAATTCATCTAATAGTTTTTTTTTTATCAACTTGGCTAAAATATATTGGAAGCCGGGCATTCTCTTCATTGGCATCTAAGTTGTGGAACTCTTTAAAGCTCTGATATTCGCAATGCAGAATCCCTGAGTGTTTTTAAATTATCTTTTAAAAATTACTTTTTAGAGGAGCTTTTATTTGATTTTTATTTGATTTTTAGATCTATTACTACTATTATTATTTTTTCATTTTATGTGTTTTTAATTATTTTTTATCATTGATTTTTTTCTTAGCATTTTTTCCTTGTATGTATCTTTTACTGCTGCACATTTTATGTCTGTCAATGCCTTGAGCTGCTACCTTATAGGCGTTATATAAAAATAAAGTTTATTATTATTTTTACTAGGTATGTCCCAATCAGATTTTGTTTTGCACTTGAGTCTGAGTTCAAGTCATTTGATATTGAGTATCTACTGATACCGAAACCTGATCCGATACTTCTATAATACATAAAAAATAAAAAAGAAGAGTGAAGAAGCAGAACCAGGATGTTACTTATTCTTTATTTAATTCACCTTATTTTAACATTCAGCAACTCTGTTAACAAACAGAGAACTTCTGTGAGGTAGCTTGAACAATCAAGTAATAAATAACATAAATTCTTTACTTTTGGACTTTAGTGCAGCAGTCATTATAAAAAAAATCTAATATAAAAACAAATAGCACCTCAACTTAAAATACCACAGTGTTTGCAAAGCCAGTAATGTGCTTTTAGGAACTGAACCCCTAACTCTTTCTGTCATCACAGTAGTAAGTTTCACAGAAGGAAATGTATGTTTTTCTTAATAAAAACTAACATCTCTACCTTGTCAGGTTTGAGCCTGTTTCTGTTCTCATCAAGGACGTTTGCAACGACACCAAAAATCTCATCAGCTTTATTATTATATATTTAAAGCAGTAATATCACCCTAACCTACTTAATCCCTAACCACAACCTCAGAACCATTCAAATACAGTGTTGGTAGCATAATCTGATGGGTAGGATAAAATGTCAGGACACCGGCATTTAACCAATGTAGCGTCATGCTACACGCGTTGCTGTTTTTGTGTGAAGGCTAACTCTGTGCCATCGCATAACTATAGATGTGTTAAAAAATAAATATATATATATATATATATATATATATATATATATATATATATATATATATATATTCGAGTGATGATCGGGGGGGAACATTCGATATCGATTGACATTCGAACATTCGATATCGACCCCTAATTATTACTAAGCAAAACAATTTTTAAAAAATGAAACAATACTTTTTTCTGACTTGTACATATTAAAAAAACGTAATAACAAAAAAAATCATGCTGAAAACTTTGGTTTAAATGAAAGTGGTGATTTAAAAGATTAAAATTGACAATTAATTAGTATTCTGGGGCTGCATTGTGATTTTTAAATGAAGTCTTTAATATGTCATCATATATTTCTTGTTTCAAAAAGGCTTAACTGCATTTTTGTTATTTAAACTTTGTTAAATTGTTCAACCGAATGACATTTTAGAGGATATTTCCATAAATCATTGACTTGTGTACATGCACTAAATGTAAATCTGGAAATAATTGGTAAGAGCACTTGTTTTATATTATATTGTCTAATGAAATACCATTTGTGCGCTTTAAAGTGTGACTCAAGTGTCTAGATGATTTTGTCATTGGCACATTTCAAAAGAGTCGCATTAGAACTAATTAAGACTTAATGGGTATTTAATCATTTAATCTTTTCTTAACTTAACCCAGTCATTTTCTCACCCTAATTATCAGCACCTCCCCGTATACCCCCACTTACTCAGCGATGTCAGGGCAGGGGGTGCACAGGTCATTTAAACTTCATTCAGACACAGAACACCCCCGTCACAATGCCCACAATAGCCAATCCTCATTTAAACGCAGCTTTCCACATATAAACCTCAGGGACGCCATCCAGCGTGATGATTTATAGCTTTAGCGCTGAGTACATCTATTCAACACCACCGTAGAGACCCGAACCCCACACGGAGGCCTTGGCGATGGAAAAACTTCAACGCCAGGCACCTTTTGGACTGAAACTAGGGTGTTAAAATGGATCGCTTCTCCTGATGCAAACTGAAACCCGAGAGTCTCTCGTCGTATACTGTAGATACTTCACTTATAGTGTAATAACCTCAGCATTTCTGGAGGAGTGAGAGCATGATGGAGGTTTATAAAATATAGAATAATATATACAATTATAAAACATTATATTTGGATAGATCTGTTTATCCTCCATCCAACCTCCGTTTATCTATCTGTTGTTCTTTTTATTCAACATTCCATTCATCCATTATGAATTCATCATCCAATATTCCATTCTCTCAATCTATCCATCTATTCATCCATCCATCTAAATGCTCTACCATTTTATCCATCTGCCCATTCACCTATCCATCCATCCAACATTCTTTCAGTGTTCTACAATATTTATCCATCCACCCACCATCTAACATTCCATCAATCTGCCATTCTATTTATCTTTCCATCCATCAATCCACCAGTCTAACTTCTCATCCATTGGTTTTTTGTTTTGTCCATCCATCCATTCATCCATCTATTCATCTATCTATGCAATATTTTATTCATAGTTCCATACATGTATCCATCCTTCCATTCATTAGGTATCAATCTTGGTTTTTATTATTATCAATGTTTTGTTAAGCATTCCATTCGTCCATACATACATCTTCCATTCAACATTCTATTTGAAGTTCCATCCATCCATCATCCAAATCAAGTCACTTTTAGCTCTTCACACACTTCAAATTGTGTCAAAGCCGCTTTATAAATATGTCCAGCATTATAATGTTCCATATATCTTACTTTCTTTTCATCCATCCATCTGATGTATTAATATTCTATCCATCCATCCATCCAACCAACATTTAATTTAATGATTCATTCATCTATCATCTATATATCTTTTATTCTATTCATCCAGCATTATATGCAATGTTTCATCCATCCATCTATCCATCCAACTTTCATTCTATTCGTCCAACTATCCAAAAGTTCTAATGTTCTATCTGTCCAAGGTTCTATTTTATGTTCCATCCCTTCATTATCTATATAACATTTATTCTATTCATCCAGCATTCTATCTAATTTTCCTTCCATCCATCCATCTATCCATTCATCCATCCACCCATCCAATGTCCTGTTTAATGTTCCGTCCATTCATCCATCCACCCACCCATCAATTCATCCATCCATCCATCCATCCATCCATCTATCCACCTAACATTCTATTTAACGTTCCATCCATCCATTCAACCATCCAACATTCTATTTAATTTTCCATCCATCATCCATCCATCCATCCAACATTCTATTTAACGTTCCATCCATCCATCAATCCATCCATCCATCCAATATTCTATTTAACGTTTCATTCATGAATCCATCCATCCATCCATCCAACATTCTATTTAATGTTCCATCCATCCATCCATTCATCCATCTAAAGTTTTATTCTAATGTTTCATATATTTATTTATCCATCCATCCATCTATCTTTCATTCTATTCCTCCATCCATCCTGAAGTTCTAATATTCTATCCATCCAATTTTTTATTTTATGTTCCATCGCTCCATCAGCTATATACTATTTATTCCATTCATCCAGCGTTTTATCTTATATTTATTTCTATCCATCCATCCATCCATCCATCCATCCATCCATCCATCCAATGTTCTGTTTATTGTTCCATACATCCATTTGTCTGCCCATCTATTTATCCATCAATCAATCCATCCATCCAACGTTCTATTTAATGTTTCATCTATCTATTTATCCTTCATCACTCTGTTTATTGTTCCATCTATCTATCCATCTATCCATCCATCTATTTGTTTTTCTACTGTTCTATAATTTTATCGTTCTGTTTATCTTAAGAGTCTCTAGTCACAGCTGCTTTGCCTAGTGTAATAACTTGAAGATTTCTGCCGGACTGGACAAGATGGGAGCGAGAAGACCTTTCAGCTTTCGCCTGAATATGGACAAACTTCATTATTTTCTCCAGCCCTCTGTCCAATCCACCCTTTTCATGTCCCTTTATATTCCGTCTGAATGAGGTTACCTGGGCAACGGCGAAGCAGGAAAGAACCACCAACCCGAATAAAAAAAAGAGAAAGTTTGAAGGGGAAAGTTGAGGGGGGTTGGAGGGCTAGAAGAGCGAGATGTCTGGCAGCTTTGGGGGGTGGTGGAACACAAAAAGCTGGTGCGCAGAATTAGGATGTGAAGGACTGTGAGGGGGGAGGGGGGGGTGAACTAGAGGTGGAGGGAGTGAGAAAGTGTGGAGAAGGGGGTGGTGTCAACTAAAGTAAATGATTCTGACCGGTCCATATTGGCCACGCCTGATTTCCATGTAAATGCATGCGCAGAGGACGGGACGGCTTTTGTGTGGCGATGGCCCTTGTCCGCCTTATCCTGTCTCTCTTTGATAAGACTGGACAGACATTAGGCAAGCAGTACAATGCCTGACGCTACCATTACTCCCACGTCCACCAATAATGGACGTCCCCTGTGGAGGGACAAATGTCTACTTAATAGAGTCCCTTTAGCACAACTGTGCTGCTCATCAGGGAACCACACTAGCTTGCTTAGTACTAGATCAGTGGTGGCTTGCTTAGTACTAGACCAGTGGTTGGGGGTGGGGGGGGGTGTTCCTCGATTTCGAAAAATCTCATATATGTTATTAAACTATTAGAATTACCATATTTTAACCCACAGAAGATAAAAATTGTACTAAAAAGTTACATAAAAAAACATGCAAATAAAAAGCCATCAGCTAGATTAATGACAGAGCAATAGTGTTAGAGCAACAGATTGATTTTACGGCACAATGTTAAACTTTGACACCTTAACGCCACTCACGTATAAAAATAAAGGCTATAACTGAACATGGAGGATCATCTCCAGGTGGTGGTCTAAAAATTAAACCAAGAATTGTCTTGTGCTGTAAACATTGTGCCCATGTTTATAATCACCTCCAAGGATAGTGGGGGTCGTGAGTCACTGGAATTGTTATTTTGGGGGTCACTGGCTAAAACGTTTGGGAACCCCTTGACTCTAGCAGGGCAGGTGACGAGACTAAGAGAAGTAGTTGAATAAATTAATTTAGGTTTTAAATGAATAATTTAATTGAGGTAAATTTATATCTAATGAAAGTTGATAAGTGAATAGATACTTTGTAGTTGAAGACAGAAACATGCTGTGATACACAAAAATAAATGTGTATCATGACATGTTTTTTATCAAATATTATCTGATTTTGAGATTTGTCATACAATAAATGGTGTAAATATAATATTATTTAAATACTGGTCCAACGTTTTTGACAGTAATTAAAGACTAATTAAATCATTTAAATAATACTTAAAGGCAGTACTTCAAGGCTGCAATAAATAGTGCCAGTACTGTGAAATATTATTACAACTATTGCAATTACTATAATATTATATAACAGTTTTCTTTTTTTTTAACAAATTTTACAATGTCAAAACTGGATTTTCAGTATCATTACTCCAGTCTTCAGTGATCCTACAGAAAAGACTCTAATATGATGTCTCAATGCTTATTTACAAATTATCATTGTCAAGAATGCTATTCTACTTAAAATTTTTTAATGAACCATGGTACATTTTTTTCCAGATCGTGATTAGTAGAAAACTTTAACAGTACAGTTGATATACAGTTGTAGTCAGAATTATTAGCCAGCCTGAATTATTAGTTATTATAACAGTAAATAATGTTTTACTATATATTTTTCAATATATTTTACTATACAGCTTAAATTGACATTTAAAGGCATAACTAGGTTAATTATGTTAACTAGGCAGGTTAGGGTAATTAGGCAAGTTATTGTACAACGAGGGTTTGTTCTGTAATCTATCGAAAAAAAATATATAGCTTAAAGGGACTAATAATGTTGACCTTAAAATGTTTTTTAAAAAATTAAAAACTGCTTTCATTCTAGCCAAAATAAAACAAACAAGACTTTCTCCAGCAGAAAAAATATTATCAGACATACTGTGGAAATTTCCTCCTCTGCTAAACATCATTTGGGAAATATTTAAAAAAGAAAAGAAATTCAAAGGGGGGCTAATAATTCTGACTTCAACTGTATATTCAGTTCTTATTAGTATAATTCTATATTAAATCAGTAATCGTTTATATTAATTATGCTGTTATTTTAGTTTGATACAAATCACTGATAAATACTAAGTTAGTGATCAAAATGTTGCAAACTATTTTCTTTTTTTTTAGTTATTGTGTTTATCTGCAAATATCATAGTTTTTCTCAAGCATTTTTAAGCTACATTAATCCTAATAACTACTATGATTTTTGTACAAAATAATTTTTAAGTGATATACATTTCATTTGTTCATAGGGACTATGTATAAAAACACTTTACATTTACAGTAGATGTGTGCAAAAATAGACTTCCCTTACAGGTAAAATTGAGCAAGACAATATAGTAGATTTAATGCAATACTAAAGAACAAAAGAAAAAAATATATAAAATCGAATGCAGGTCATGACACAGATCAGATTTAAACCAGCATGACCACATCAACTTGGTGGTTTCATGAGCACTAACCAGTTGTTCTTACTAAATAGTTTGAGAGCGGAGAGCCAGAGTTTGGCTGAATGGGGCGACTGCACATTCTGCAGTTCTTGCACAGCGCAGACAGTGATCGGGCAGCCTGGGTAATTGAGGATGAATGAGCGTACACGAGTGTGTTCTCCCTCACAGAGTGTGACAGGAAAGCAAACTCGTTCAAATGAAGCATGTAATCAGATTAAGGTCCCAGGCAGTCTCACTGGTGACTGAGACAAAGCAAAGCCACGGCTTATGTTGATATCGTCATGATTGAGGAAAAACTCCAGCAGATCATGAGGGGAAAGGGATATTTGGGGCTGTGTTTTGGCAAACTAAGGCATGCTGTAAAGTCAGCGAGGGGTCTTTTATCACCCTGAAGGGTTTTACTGTACTATTGTGTATGATGACTTTGGTACGCGGAACAATATCTGCTAATTAACAATTGTGTGAATGTATATTTCAACAGAAGTGAAGAGAGTATAAGGTGGTTTCTGTTTATTTATGCTTTGGAATAGCTTTATGTGATGTTGATCTCTGAAAACAGTGAATTTCACTTACATTTTTAGTAGTCTGAAGCACTATATTTTCTGGGTTGGTCAATTAAAAAACAAAACTAAGAGCTGGCAGTTATTTTGCGCATTTATTTCTTAGCATATAAACAGCATAAAAATGTTTGCAGCATTTAAATAAATAGTGTAAGCATAGTGTACACAAAATATCTAGATTATTATTCATTTTATTATTAAGCTTTTAATTTAATATTTTGTTTTATTCATGTCATTGTCACACACACAAAAAAATTTGTACTTTGGATATGATCTTTTTTTTTTATTTATGCGCAATTATTTTATTTAACATTATATACAAGAGTTATGGAACCGTGTTTATGCCTTATAAATATAAAAAGTAAAAAGGTAATTTTGAGAAATAAGAAACCTCTAAGAAATAAAGGAAAATAAGTTTGCTTGCCCTGATATGAAAACAGACTTTTAAAAATACTTTAAGTTATTAATATAGCATTAATTTACAGTGCTCATTTTGTTTAAAGAGTATGATTAAAACATAGTTGTAAAAAATCTGAAATACTATCTGAAAAACAAATTTGGTTTTAAAATATACACTGTAAAAATGATATGATCAAATAGTCCTGACAACATATGTTTTTAGTTCATTGTAACTTATTAAACCAAGTTAATCATGTTCTAACTTAATTTTATAAGTTAAGCAAGCTGTATTAAGACAGTTTAACATAATACAAGTTCAATAGATAGGATTTTTTACAGTGTAGATGTTGGTGTCTAATAAGTGCTTTATTTAGGTCAAACAGAAACTGCACCAAATTTTGAAGGTATTTTAGTTTGTTGTTTTCTGAACTCACCTGTGGGCTCATCTGGACTGCTGTAGGAGGATGTGGGAGCAGCAACAGGAATTTCTGTAAAAAACCATCAAGAACAAGCAATAAAATCCTCATGTCATACTTTAATTGCATTACTGCTATCAATAAACACTTCACTTGTAGGTTAAAATGATAGTTCACCTAAAAAATTATTTTACACAATATTTACTCATCCAGAAGTGGTTCCAAACCTTTATGGACGTCTTTCTTCAGTTGAACACAAAAGAAGATATTTTGAAAAATGTTAAAAACTACCAAACATGTGCAACCAAAATCGCACAAATTTGTATTATTGTACTCCAATTTATTGTATAGGTACTGCATTCTCAATAAAATTCTAAAAAGAATAAATGCACTTTAGATACCTGGATGATGCACTCATTCAACCGATTAAAAAAGTGTGAAATTTGGGATGACAATAAAGTCATACAGTACACACAGTGCATAATATATAATGAGTCATTTGGGACGCAATTATTTACTACCATAGAAGCAAAAAAAAAATACTTTGGATGTCAATAGTTACAGGTTTCCAGCATTTTTCAAAATCTTCTTTTGTGTTCAACATAAGAAAGAAACTTAAACGTGTTTATGACAGTTCATTTATTGAAAGTATTTTGTCTATTTCCTTTATTTGCTGTTTTTTCTCACTGTCTATAAAAAATAAGAATCATTTTCAAGGCATTGTTAATTTGTGCTCAAAATTTTAAGAGTTCCCCTGCGAAGTCTTGCATCCTACTATGAACAGCAGGTGTTAAGGATGGCACATAAAATACTAGGTGATAGCAAACACCCCAAAACAAATATTTTGAGTGGATGCCTCCTGGGCGATTTCTAAGGACAATAAGATGTTCCACAAATTGGTTTACAGTAAATGTTCTTTTGTGCCTGAAGCAATTCAGTTACGTAATAAATGTAGTTAATCAATAGGGTTGGGTCGATGGCCGATAGACATCACGATGCTAAGCAGGCATCGCGATCCTCCACCCCCATCGCAGCAGCAACCCGCTTGTGAAAAATACACACTTAGGCCCCGTTTACACTAATACGTCTTAGTTTTAAAATGAAACTAAAGAAAATGATCTATGTCCACACTGGCGTTTCTTATAGCATTTCTGAAAAGCCATCCTTCCACACTATACCGCTGAAAATGCTGACTACATGACCACACACACACACACACACCAGGCAGTTCCAGGCAGTCAGCAGGTGCTTTGAGCACAAAACCCCAGAGAGCAGTGCACGTCGGACAGTTTATCAAGGATATACCGCTGGACTGCATCTCACTAGTTGTTAAATGTGATATTAAATTAATGTTCTCTCTATCTATTGACTCTTCTGTCTTTTGAATCTATCAGGTAACATGTCACATCGTCAGTAAACTGCTTCAATCTTTGGCTTTCACACTTGTACTTAGTCATTTTAGCGAAAACCTCAGATACTGTTGGTTGGTTCATGTTGGTTGTGCACCTTTTTTCCCAACCAAGTTTGTCGACGCCATTATAACAACACAGATCACACAGTCCCGCAGGAAAAGTGATTGACAGGTGGTAATTTGTGTTTAACTTATCTTTATATATTTGTGATTTGGTTATGGGTAAAACAAAGACCCTGCGGGTCAGGTAGTTGAAACGGTAGGCTACAAATAATTAATTCGTTATAAATTAATAAATTATTCATAAATAATTAATTCACCGCCACCTATAACGACGATGGCATCGTCCATCGCAATGTTTCACATTAGACATCGAATAGATTATTATTTATTATTAGTTATTATTATATTTTTTGAAATTTTTAATATTTTTTATCTATTATGTTATTGAATTTTTTCCAGTTTTTTGTGTTAAATGTGTCATTCTTGTTATACATGAAGCACCACCATGTCAGAATCAATTGCCCCAAGAGGATTTAAAAAGACTAAACTAAACTAAACTAAACTAAAGAAGTCAAGGGAGAGTACTGTAAATAATGACAGAATACTCAATTCATTTACAATATTCCTTTACTACACATATCAGCTTTATTTGACTGATGGCGTGAAGAACTGGTGGTGTCTAGTTTTAACAGCTTTCCCTCTCTTCCTCATTTTAAGTGTTCTCATCTTAGATTTACCCCAACTGGGGGACAGAGGCTTGTTAAAAAGTGCACTTGGCAAAACATGTGATGTCGCAAATATATAAATATATATATATATATCTGGCTATTAAAACAAAAGCATGGTCAATCACTAAAAATATATGAGAAACTGAATATTTTCCACTCACTAACCCGGCGCTTACTTTCCCTCTCCAGGTTTAACAGCACATTTGTTACGTACCCCAAGAAATGAGGCGAAATTGAGTTTCTTGGGGCTTCATTTGTCTGCGCGAATTGCCAAGCAAATCTGAACGGCCATGGTTGCTTTTGTCAGCCGGCCAGATAGATCTTTATTTCCATGTCATCAGTTACAGCACAATAGGAGCGCTGCGCATTAATAACTGCGCATTGTATTGCACATCTTATCGAGAAATGCCAGCCGCTGTTTGGCTCTGTCTTTAATGGCCACAAAGACCGGCTGCTGCCTTGTTGATACTGCCAATAAACATATCACCCATCATGCCCCTGGAGCAGATTTACGAGTTTAAAAGGCCGTCGGCGAGGTTTCAGGGCAGACGAGGTCATGTCAGCCAGGGCTTTATGGTCTGTTTGACTTAGCAGAGGGCAATCAGCAAAATGTCCATCCAAGAAATAATGGAACAGGGGACCGATACGGAAATTAAATGGGCCGGGGCCATGAAACCATGAATAATAATAATAGGTGTTTATGCAGAGTTTCTTTGGAGCATTATTATTGATGTCTCTGTGGGTGGTAATCATGTTGGACGACCTCATTTGGCACATGAGTAATTTGTGAAAGGAGCTGCATAATAGTTGATTTCTTTGTGCTTTTATAACAGCGTTTTGGGTCATTCTGTTATTTATCCGTAGGTCAAACTCATTTTTTAAGAGATGTGCTGAAATTCATGCAGTGTTTTCAGACTCTTTTTTTTTTTTGAGAATAGCTTCAATTTTAATTATTGTGGTTGAAAATTTTCTTTTATTATTTATACAGCTTATCAAATGTATTGTTTAGTTAATGGCATATGATGTACAATTAACCTTCACGTACTTTTCAATATTCACAAGAATGTTTAGTTAATTGTCAATAGTGGTATAACTTTTAATAAAAAACGGTATTGACTTTGTGTTGGTTTTACAAAAGGGGATGTAGCTAATTGGCAACATTTTTATTAAAATGCAGGGTTTATTTATTTATTAATTTTGTCAATTCATGCTACAGGGAAGAATATGGGAAATAAATAGGTCATTAAATCATGAATAATAAAAAGTGTACATAGAGAGATTTGTTGGATTGTTATTGATGCCTCGTGGCTATCAAAGAAGCTGCATATTAGTTAATTTCTTTGTGCTTTATTGGCAACCATTATGTGTTGTTCCGTCACTTATCTTATTTTTGAACTATAGGTAATTTAGTACACTGTTTTCCTACTATTTTGTTAATTTATTTTCATTAGTAGTGGTTAAGGTCAGGTCAGGTGTCTTTTTTTATAAAGTTGATCAAAATGATTGTCTGACTGAGTGACATCAGGCGTGCAGTTAAATGTTGGGCACTAATAAATATGAATTTATTTTAAAAACCATAGCCAAAAATGATGAAGCTAACAAATGCACAGGATTGTCTTTCCTCATTATCTCACATTAGAAGTTTCTGTCAATTTGTCAGTAGCGGTTTAATGTTTAAAAATATTATAATATTTGTAGAATAAATACAATCATTTTAATCAAATAAATATATTTTTAATCAAATAAATGCACCATTCATTCATTCATTCATTTATATATACAGTTGAAGTCAGAATTATAAGCCCCCCTGAATTTTTAGTCCCCCTGATTTTTTTCCCCTAATTTCTGTTTAACGGAGGGAAGATTTTTTCAACACATTTCTAAACATAATAGTTTTAATAAGTAATTTCTAGTATCGGATTTATTTTATCTTTGCTATGATGACAGTAAATAATATTTTACTTGATATTTTTCAAGACACTTCTATACAGTTTAAAGTGACATTTGAAGGCTTAACTAGGTTAATTAGATTAAATAGGCAGGTTAGGGTAATTAGGCAAGTTATTGTATAATGATGGTTTGTTCTGTAGACTATCGGGAAAAATATAGGGGGGGGGGGGGGGGGGGCTAATAATTTTAACCTTAAAATGGCTTTTAAAAAATTCTAAACTGCTTTTATTCTTGCTGAAATAAAACAGAAGAAAAAATATCAGACATACTGTGAAACTTTCCTTGCTCTGTTAAACATCATTTGGGAAATATTTAAAAAAGAAAAAGAAATTCAAAGGGGGGCTAATAATTCTGATTTAACTGTAATTATATATACATCCTATTTTGAAAATAAATATTTGTATAAATTTTTCAGTGAATTTAGACAATGTATTTTGGTGCATTTAAACAAAAGAGATTTAATAAACAGATATATTTAATAAAATAATATTTCAGTCACCAAACACACTTAGAAATAAAAAAAACAATTCAATTCAATCATAATATTGCAAAAAAAAAAAAAAATACAACCTACAAAATTTCAACAATTTTTTTTTTTTTTTGCTTCTCTTGATTTTTCCTCTTTTTAAAATTTGTATTAAATATTTTTCTATAACATATAAATTTGGGTGTACTAGTTTTAGGACCGTTATTGTAAGTTATTTTGTTAGATAAGCTCCAGATTTTGCTTCAGTACTGACTAATCTAATGTATATGCACAAATATAATATTATATAGCTTCCTGTTAAAAATATTAATTTAAAAGATAGATTTGTGAGGGGTGTACTTATATATGCTGAACACTGTATATATATATATATATATATATATATATATATATATATATATATATATATATATATATATATATATATATATATATATATATATATATATATATATATATATATACAGTATATATAAAATTACACAGATATTATAAATGTACAAATTTTCAGCATGCATTGATCATGTAAAATGTTTCTTATTGTTAATAATAAAACCTCTAAAATATATTTTCAGGATTTCAGGATGGATACAACATTGTACAATTTTTACAGATAAATATACAGCTTTTCAAACATTGTACATAATTCTGGGGGAAAATAAATACTTGACTTTTATACCTAAGTGATTTTTCAATTATTATTTTTTAAATGTAAATTTGGTATTGATGTTGATCAGTGAAATGCATCATTGCTTAGTTAACATCATCTTTAATTTTCAATATCATCTTACTGGCCACAAACATTAGAGAAGAAGTGTGTTTATTCAGTTCCTTTTCAAGAATAAGAATTAATAGCCAGTGATGAAGAGAGAGCAGAGCAAGCCAGAGGAGTCTTACTGATGCAGGGGGCGATGGGTGATCTGCTCTGCTGGTATCCTTTAGCACAGCGGTTGCAGGTGATGCCAGTCACACCATCTTTACATGGACACTGTCCAGTCGTCTGGTTACAGGTCTTACCAGCAGCGCCAACCGGATGACAATCACAGGCTGAAGAGAAAAAACAGTGTCATTGATGCAGTGCTACATATAATGACTAAATCTAGTTGAGCAAAGGTAAATAAGGTGAAAGCAATTTAGTGAAAGAATCATCAAAAGTTTTGGATTGGCTTTATAGAACTGGCTCATAAAAGTAATTTAGTAGGGAATCAGACAATATTTGTTGTGCTGCATATTTTAAATCACTAAAAAGACCAGTTCATAAGAATCAATCAATCAGGAATCAGAGCACTCTAGTTGCTGTATGTTCACAATAGAAGTTTTTAATCCGATCCTCTTTTCAATGCTTAAGGGTTTTTAGAATTTTAAGTTGATTAAACATAAAACAATTAAGTTGTCCCCCAAAAAAACTCAAAAATTGTGTTGTATTTTTGCTAATTTTTTAATTAAGTCGTTTGAACAAGCAGCAAAAAAAAAAAAAAAATTTGAGTGAATTTTTGAGTGAAATTCAGATTCTCGTACTTGTTTGTGTTTTAATTTGTGTGTTCAGACATCAGATTACACAGCTTTGATTCAGCAGAAAGAACCAGCTCACACTAGTCACTTGTTTGAGAATCAGATTACACATGTTGCACTGTATATTGATAAAGTAAAAATAATAGACTCACAAGAGTAATTTGTTCAGAATATAACTGTATATCTTAAAAAGTGGGTGATGCGGTGGCGCAGTGAGTTCAAGCCTGGTTCGAGCCTCGTCTGTGTCAGTTGGCATTTCTGTGTGGAGTTTGCATGTTCTCCCCTTGTTAGCGTGGGTTTCATCCAGATGCTCCGGTTTCCCCCACAAGTCCAAAGAAATATGGTATAGGTAAATTGAGTAAGCTAAATTGTCAGTTGTGTATGTATGTGAATGAGTGTGTATGGGTGTTTCCTAGTGATGGGTTGCAGCTGGAAGGGCATCCGCTGTGTAAAACAGGTGCTGGATAAGTTGGCAGTTCAAAAAAGAAAATGAATGAATGAATCTTAAAAAGTACCGTCACATACCGTGGGGTAAATAAGCAGTGAGCACATCTTGTTTTTTCCTGGAAATAATGTTTCTAAAAGAGCTGTTGACATGGAATTGAACCAGATTTTGGTCAACAAAAAAAAAACATGATGTGTTTAAGACTTATTTTCCCTGTTGTATATGTGAAAAAAAAAAATCTGAAAAAATAGTTGTGCAATTCCAATAGAATGACACAAGCAGAAAGCACTGAACTACTGAAATGTATTTAATACTTTATATAAAAGGCTTTTTTGGTGATGGCAGCTTAAAGACGCCTCTCATATGGAGAATGAAGTCACATGAATTGCTCAGGTGTGATTTTTTTTCACAGACTTCAACAAAGTGTAAAAATCAGTGGCTCTCGTCTATCAAATGTGATCTTTAATTTGTATTTTATATTGGATTCAGTCATTTTACAGCTCAATTTACTTTCTCTGAAAGCATTTGAGAGTTTCCTTGGCTGTCTTTTGGATCATTGTCTTGCTGAAATGTCCATCCTGGTTTCATCTTCATCCTCCTGGTTATGTACAGCAGATGTTGGACTGAAGCAGCTAAATCAGGGTGAAAATCAGGGTGTTGCTGAATAACTACTGAGAGATTTCAGCTGCTGTCTGGGCTTTCACTGCCTTTCTACACCTTACTTACTTTATGTGTTAAATACTTTTGTCATTTCATTGTTTTACACATAACTTAATTTAACTTAAATAACTAATTAGATTTGGGGTTTTTTTGCATATACTGATTTCTTTGGTTGTTACCAACATCCTGAGTAAAATAGTGATGTGTTCAACGTTTATTTTCCCTGCTGTAAGCTGATTTGTTGAGACAACATTGTTTTTTTTTCTGTAAAAGACTTTTTTGTTGATAAGTGACTGGTCAAATTATTCATTTTTTTCTCTTTAACTTACCTTTTTTGTTTTTTAAATACCACACACACACACACATGTGGTGTGGTGGGCTGAAATAATTTTTTTTTGCCTTGACTGTTCATCTGCAGGGGAGCAGCAGGTTATGAAGTCTGGAACTTCGCCATAGAAGCCTCAGTTTGAAATGACTTTGGATTGAAATGAGAACAGTTATGTTCCACACCTGTGTGCATGCACTAAGTCTGGATCCTGTCCAAAGTTAGACGCGAGTTTCTTTGTGGACAGCCAGATACCCACTCCGTGTCTGTAAATGTGTTAAAACCTTTCGAGATCTGACATAGCATTGTCATTTGCAGAGGCCGCACGCCGTCTGATCAAGTTTCTGACGTAAAGACTCTTGGCAAAGCATGACCTCGCAAATAAAGGCTGAATAATGTTCCTATTAACGACGGAACGGCCTGTACTTCAAAGGTGCTCTGGCTAAGCTGTTAGTCGGGACGATCACGTGTTAAAATGTGAGAATTTCTTTGTGCGCTCGCCCTGCCAAATGTTTACCATAAAGCTGCTTTGTTTGAAGTCCCAACTTAACTCTTCCCATCAAGCCGTTTTTATGTAGCCAGGGATTAATTTGGAAATTATATGAAGTGGTCCAGCCTCAAAGCTCCTGGGACTAAAGAGAGCTGATGAATATTAGAAGGCACTTCTTGAATTAGTAACAAAGGCAATTGGTGGTCTCAGATTTATGTCTGCCCTGAAGAAGCTGCACACAGTCACAATAGTGCCAGAACAGAAATTGTTGTTCTGACGAGACGAGCCGTTTCCTCATTAATCATTTGGCTTTTTTCCTCTCTCTCTCTCTCTCTCTCTCTCTCTCTCTCTCTCTCTCTCTCTCTCTCTCTCTCTCTCTCTCTCTCTCTCTCTCTCTCTCTCTCTCTGAGTTTTTATGCAACCTCATAAGTGGCTGATCTGTAACACACTGGATACTGTAGGCACTTTTAAACTACTCTCATCACATAACACATGCAGTTCAGCTCACCTGCTAACACACAGCTGATTTTAACAGAGTTTCTTATGAGTGTACGCTGTAAAAAATGCTGGGTTCCACCAAATCGATTTGTGTTGGGATAACATAAAGGAATTAAGTTAACTTATTAGTTTTTACAAATATAAATATATTGAACATAAATAAGTTATCCCAAAAAAAGTTAAGACTTGTGTTGTTTTAGTTCATTTTAAATAAGAAGCTTGAACGAAAAAGCAAGCGTAATTTTTTTAGTGTATTAAAAGTTAATAGTACAATATTAATATGTTATATTACATAGTAAAACCCAAAAAGTTAAGGTAACTCAAACCATTTGAGGAAACCGATTGCAACAAACCATTTAAGTTCAAAAACTAATCCTAATGAGTACTGTAAAATTAATCCATTTGAGTAAATGAAGCAATTTGAGTAAAACCCAATACGTTAAGGCAAGTCAAATTGCCAAAGGAAATTGACAGCTACAAACCATTTGAGTTATTAAACTAATCTACAGTATATGAGTACTGTGAAGTTACTCCATTTAAGTAGAAGTAATGAGGTATTTAAATAACTGATTACCTTCAACACTGAGTTCAAAACTCTTTTCAAATCAGTAGAATTATCTTTCAGTAAATTTTGGGTTAACTACACTCATTTCATTTGATAAAGTTGACTGTTGGGTTTTACAGTGTATAAGATATTATAACAAGACCAAAATCACAGATTAATGACTTATTAAGTGAAGCAAGATCTATATCATTCTGTTGTTCTGTCATTCTATTTTGTCAGTCTGCCAGTCCTTCTATGGTTTTATCTGTCATCTATATCATTCTTTTGTTTTAATTATTTTAATACCATCCTCTTGTTCTACTGCTATTATTCTATGCTTTATGGACTTTCTGTTTATTGTGCTGTCTATCATTTTATTGTCCTATCTACCATTCTATTGTTCTCTACATTGTATTGCAATTTTATTCAACATTCTGTCAAGTCAACAATTATGTGTGATAATCAACAGCTCATGTGGACTGACTCAATAATATATCAGAGCTAAACTTTGCACTTGAGACACATTTGGCAGCAGTGTGAAGTCTAGTTGACCTGGAGTGCATTTCCCGAACAAGGACGAAACCCGAGGCTGAGCTACTATAATACAATGCATTGTTTGGGAAATAAACCATGAAGTGACGAGTGTTTCCTGAAACTGTATACTAAAAAAATGATTCATTGTATTTATTCAATTGTTAAGGTAAGTGGTTACAAACTATTTACATGGGCTGAATTTTAACAATTAAATTAAGTTTAATATTACTCAGTTGAATTTGTTTGTTTAATTATAAATTGTTTGCAACCACTTACTGTACCTTAAAAAAATGTAGTAAATCCAATGAATCATTTTTTTCAGCGTACAGTAGTTGCTCTGTCGCAGATCCAGCTTTTGTTTGTTTATGTGTTGGGCCTTACAATTTCTCTAAAGAGAAGAGAAAGTACTTTACATTGCTCTCCAGATTCTTCGCACACACTGAAGACGTGTAATCATGCTTTGTGAACTCAAAATGTGTTTAAGCACAGTGTTTTAGCATCAGTGAAAAAGTTTAATTTGGATTGCCATCACTATTCCCCATTGCTGATGACTTAGCTTATGTTAATAAATGTGCCACAAAGAGGTGGGATGCTTTGAATTTCAATGCCCACTTAGCAATCTGTAAAAAGCAGCTAGAGTTGTGCACTTAAGCCACCCACCAACCAGCCCACCGCCGGTTGAATTACGACAGCGCTTATACGCCTTCACAGACGACCCTACAACTCTACAGCACGTAATCTAAAGCAGAGCTGCTAATAATTCAGCTGTAGTAAAAGGAGATGCTGGGGCAATGAGTGTGGAGCAATGCAGCATAGGCTTTAAGTTCTCCTGGCTGTTAAAAAACAAATGGTTCACCTGAAAAAACAATTCTGTCATCATTTGTTCACACTTAAGTCATTCCAAATAGGATTATTTCAACATATTTTTAGCTGGCTTATTTGTTTATAATTATTATAAAGGGCAACTAAAGCTTTTAAAGGGATAGTTTACTCCAAATTGAACATTCTGTCATCATTTAATTACCCACCACGTGTTCCAAACCTGTTTGGGTTTCTTTCTTCTGTTTAGAACAACAACAAATAAGTATATTTTGAAGAACGTTGGTAGCTAAAGAGTTTACAGTAGTTGCTGACAGTCCTTTTTTTTCCTACTATAGAAGTATCTTGAAAGCTACTGTCAACTGTCTGGTTACATTCTTAAAAATATCAAAGGGGAAAAAATACAAGGGAAGTTTGAAGAACTTGGGTACAAGCAAATGGTAAACTGTCTTTTTTTACATTTCAAAAAGAGGTTAAAAGCATGAGACAAGACGCTGGATTACATGCTGCATTTTAAGTATGCTACAGTACATGTGAAGTTGTAGTTATGCACTAGTAGCCTGCAGAGGGCAGTTAAATGCACTGAACGTGAGAACTAAATTAATCAAATTCATAAACTATTCATCTGCTTTGGGAATGAAACTGATTGGTTAAATCATGATTAGAAAAATAGTTCGCTCAGAGATCTAGGATATTGTTACATTTTGTAATAACATTTTTTGGGACTTAAATGTTTGTACATTTGATCATGCATTTACAGAATCATTAGCCCCCCTGAATTATTAGCCCCCTGTTTATTTTCTCCACCAATTTTTGTTTAACGTAGATAAGATTTTTTCAACACAGTTGTCAACTCATTTTTAATAACTGATTTATTTTATCTTTGCCATGATGACAGTACATAATATATAACTTGATACTTTACTAGAGATCAAGACACTTCTATACAGCTTAAAGTGACATTTAAAGGCTTAAATAGGTGAATTATTGTAGGTTAACTAGGCAGATTGGAATAATTTGGCAAGTTGTTGTCTAACGATGGTTTGTTCTGTAGACTATCAAATAATATATAGCTTAAAGGGGCTAATAATTCAGATCTTAATTTTTTTTATTTTTTTTTATGAAAAACTGCTTTTATTCTAGGCGAAATAAAACAAACAAGACTTTCTCCAGAAGACAAAATATAATCAGACATACTGTGAAAATTTCCTTGCTCTGTTAAACATCATTTGAGAAATATTTTTAAAAGAAAATTTAAAGGGGGTTGAATAATTCTGACTTCAACTGTATTTTAATGGTAACTATATATTTTTTCTTTTCAATTTAAATGCATGGAATAATTAGTCTTTCAAATTCTTCTGTATTTGACTTAAGTGGGAAAGTCAAATTTAAAAACAAAAATCAATAGTTATTAGGTGATTATCGTATGAAGTGTTAAGATTTACAATTAAATTATAAATATATTTGATATGTTTTATTAATAAGAATTATGTATCAGATATATTTATAATTTAATTATGTAATAATGATAACAATTTTCTGTAATAATTATTATTTAGAAGAATCTTTATACAAACTTGTGATTAATATGTTTACTGTGCCTTTAGTACCTACTTTTACCATTAGGATAGCACTGGTGGGTGGTTGGTTGGGGGAATGCATGTTTATTTTTTATTTATCTTTGCTTAATTATAATTTTTATGACTGTTGTTCGTTGTTGTTTTTTTGGTTTGTTTCTTTCTTTTATTTATTTGTTTTTCTTTTCAAATGTCTAATTATTAAAATGTAAGTTTTATATTTATATATATTTTTTAAAAGTGTATTTTCAAGTGAATATCTGCTAAAATTTATAATGATAAAAATATTTAAACCCAACCCAAAACAAAATTTAAACAAAATCTCTAGCTTTTTAAAATAAATGTTAAAATGTAAATTTATTTTATGATTTTAGAGTCATTTTTAATGTGGACTTTTATTTTGTGTAATTAAAAAAAAGTTGTCTTCACATTTAAAAAACATTGAAAATAATTTGTTCTTCAAATCAAATTCCTTTGGGTTATAAAGACAGCACTGCATTATCTGAATAAAAAAAAGAATATTTTTACAATTTTTGTGTTTTAAAACATAATTTTGTTATTTGTGTTATTATTACTGTAAAATACAATTATTAAACTTATGTAATGTTTCATTGTAAAACTAAAACTAAAAGTATAAAAAGGTAAAAATAATTTATACTATAAGTTATCTGAATTACATTCAATTGGAGGAATTTCATAATCCTTACAGTGAGTAAAATGATTACATTTTTGGAATGGTGAGAGAGAAAGAAATGCTGTAGTTGTTGTTGGTGAAATTGTTTACTGAAGTCTCTCAAACAGCGACTAACAATTAATCTGGTTTTGGCTCTCATTTGTACTGTAGGTGCTCCGCCATTTCGTTATATACAGTAACACTTTGTTTTGATGGTCCATTTGAGTATTATTAGACTTTCTGCTTAATATCTGTTGATAATGTTCCTACAACAGACATTTAACTAACTATAAGAAACTTTGCAAGCACATGTCAATTACACTAACCCTAACCCCAACCGTAACCGTAACAGTCTACTTATAATGAAATAAACGGACCATCAAAATAAAGTGTGACCTTATTACTAATATTGCTTTTTCCCCCAAATGACCCCCTGCATAATTTTGCGTAAGCGTCTGGCATGAAGTTGCATTTTCCATCCAAAACAAACATAGTGAGATGGTTGGCTGACATGAACAATAAATACAGCAGTCTGCTATACAACGTCAGCATGCTGAGGAGTTTGTCACCTGAGACATGTGAAGCAATGACAATGGTGGCTAGAACTCTTCAGTATTTCCCGGACGAGCTTTGACCCTACTGGTCACATACTGTATGTTAAGGTCATTATAAGAGGCCGCTTTTGTAAAACTAGCTTGCCTGTATCCCTTGCGTCAGGCCTCCCAGCATCCCATATATAGCCTGAGTAAATGTTTTGGCTGGCAGGGGAAACTGCTGAAAACCATTTGTAACCTCGGCTGATTCGCATGCATTCCTTTTGTGATAATGTAACATGGGTAGTGTTTGCCATCCATCACATCTGTGCTTTGGATCCCGACAGGCTGCTAAAAATTAAGCTACCCCAGTGATTGGTTAGAGGCCTCTCATATCAATTATGCTGCGGTCTGTGGAAGCTTTCAGTCTAGAGTCAGATGAGAATACAAGTTATGTTGGGAAACATGCAATAGTACAGATTGCTTTTTGAGTGAACGAATTGGGAGAACATGAGGGACTGACATTGTGAAATTCATCTGTGAACCGACAGTGGATAAAATGAAACAATTCACACCTGTTATAGTATGTCTGATTTTGGACAGCTTTATCGGACAAGCTTAATTTCCTTCCACAGAAGTTTTTCATTCATTATCTCAATCAGGTCCTGTTCCAAAACTCTCTAGGTTGCAAGCAGTTTACAGTGACTGATTTGAGATTTCTACGTAAGCAACAGAAATGCCATATGAATAACAATCCTCATTTAAAGTGCATTTAAATATGTAAGGGATAATCAACAGATTGCAATGCGTTAAAGGATTTTAAATGCACAACACTAAGGCAAAGATGCATCCAATGCGAAGCAGAAATCATTTAAAATCCTTTAACGCATAGTAAGCTGTTGATTATTCAGCTTATATCTTGGTCATTAGCTAAGATATAGACAATTTAAAAATAGTTTTGCTCTTTGCAGCACAATATTTGACTAAATTTTCATCAGTTATGAGATATTTCCTAGTCCCCGTATTGAATCAGTTGTCAAGCAGACAGAGACAATGCATTCGTGTAAATGACATGGGCATATCTAATAGCTCATTTGCCACTATTTTGCTCACAATTGTGAGTTGGTTAATCCTCATTGGTCACCCTGTCGGTGACCTCGATATTACACAAACGAACGATGAGCTCTCCTAGCAACTGTCACTGTATTGCTATGCTTACTACTAACGTTTTGGGAGAAGTGCATTCATTTCGAACTGTGGCCAAAACTGACTGGAACTACCTGTGCATTAAAGGTTCGTGAAGTGCTTTTTGCATTTTTATTCAATGTTTGATGTAATCTCATTCAAAACATGAAAAAGAAGGTGGGATATACTGTAGCTCCTCCCCGCCAATAGCGTTTTGTTTTATCTCCGCTCTGCCAATTAGAACAATTGAGCTCAAGTGCATCAAATGAAAAGCAAATGAAAAGTATCTTGAAGGGGGCGGGACATATCAGACACTACAGAGCATTTGATTAGTAATGATTTTATTAGAAACTGTAGTATGGGTTGATGTGAATAAAACCGTTGATCCATTTAGGCAGAAGTGACAAACTACAAGCTTTACATGTTGATATCAGTTTCATATCTTCTAAACGCAATTTTTGTGACTGTTTTGGAGCACACTTGCTTATAGATATCTAAAAAATGAACAATACAAATACTAACATCTAAAAAAGTTAATTTAATTTCATGGGACCTTTAAACTATTTTATTCCATGGTCTGTTGAAATTCTTGAATCTGTTTGGCTGGAGGGTGTGCATTATTTCCATTGAAATGCACAGGTTCCGCTTCTGCTTGTGCGTCAGGTAGTTAATCACATCCACGTCATGCATTTAAAATCCTTTAACGCACGGCAAACCATTGATTATCTCTTACTTATTGTACACCCTCCTGACAATCCAAGTCAATATCATTTAACATCCAAATTATGAATGACCTGTTATTATGAACACTTTAAAAATCATCTATTTACGCCATGGGGAAAAAGAAGTCAAATGGTTATTGTTGGGGATGTCATAAATTATTAATGGATTTCAAAGCCTAAGATGACAATTTGGTATTGATTTATTAACAGACCATAGCCTTTTATGATGTGTTGACAGTTTTCTAATGTCATTTCTCATGGTACATATTAGGGCAGTGCGATTTGGGAAAAATATCTAATTGTGATTTCAAATTTCGATTTGATTTGCGATTTAATTTTGTAGTTACGCTTTTGCTCAATATTCTGTCATAGTTTCTTACTGCTAAAATGCAGTGAGTGTTAGTAAAAAAAAGCAACTGAAAAGATATTAACTTACGCCAACTTTTATTCAAATTTATTTGTAAATATTCAGAAATTGAACAAATTTTTCTCTAGAGCAAACAATAATGATTTATGGCGTTAATTATCTCCTGATTCCTTCGTGATGTTTTTTCATATGGTGTAACGGCTGCAAACAACTATGAAATTGTACTTTGCTGTTGCTAGCTACTATATTGAGTGTCACTGGCAATACTTTTAATTGATGTTTTAGCAAGACACTCTTCATATAGCTGTCTGTGGTGCTTTTTATGTGCTGGTTGTCGTCTATTAATGCTTCTGAAGCAGCAGACGCCATCATCCCACTTGTTCGCGCTTTCCTGTTTGTGTTATTGTGGGCGTTCCGCATAGTTCGATAGCGCAATTCTGATTGGGCAGAACAAAAGTGTGCACTTACTCAATTGTCTAGTAAGACTATCACACACAGACGGCAGTCACGCATTTGCTTTGGGTGAGGGAAATAAATACATTTATATTTTGCCTCTTGCGATTAGCTAATCGAAACGTTTCAAATCACGATCCGATTTCGTTAATTCACACAGCCCTCGAACATACTTTGTGAAGTTTATTTATAAACTAATTTCGAGAGGATCACGTGCTTATGATTGCTAGCAGCTGGATCCGCATTATCCAATTCTCAATGCACCAATCAGACGACTCCTAAACTACTACAAATACCCTGAGTTTTATTACACCGCTATCTTCGTTTTAAAGAATCCCCCCTTCCACCCCTACTCCTCCTCCTTCCTAGATCAGAATCAGAAAGAGCTTTATTGCCAGGTATGTTCACACATACGAGGAATTTGTTTTCGTGACAGAGCTTCTATGGTGCAACAGGATTACAGAGACAGGACAAAAAACAGATAATAAATATATTTTTTAAAAATACAAGTAAGTAGTGAATGCAAATATACAAATTGACAAGTGTATGTGCAGGTATATTACAATATGCAACGTTACTATATAGATGGGTGACACGGTGGCCCAGTGCTTAGCACTGTTGCCTCACAGCAAGAACGTCTCTGGTTCCAGGCTTTACTAAACCAGCAGACATTTCTGTGCGAAGTTTGCACTTTCTCCCCGTGCTCACGTGGGTTTCCCCCGGGTTACCTGGTTTCCTCCCACCGTCCAAAAACATGCAACTTAAGTTAATTGACTAATCCAAATCAGCACCATAGACATGCTTCTAGTATGTAGTTATCTCTCAAGAGCAATCACTATCTGTTCATTAGTTACTACAGCAGGGGAGTTCTCGAGATCTACCTGAGCTCAAACTCCCCTCCCCCCTTGCAACGGGAGGGAGCCCCGGGCTCGAGGATCTTATGAGCTCAGGGCTCTCTCCCGGACAGCATGCCAAACATGCTTTAAAGTCAATCATCAGCTAAGTGTGAACATTTGAAAGCAAGGAAGGTGAGATGCATGTGTGAGTAGTTTAAAAATGCTCTAACAATTTTAAAAGCCTAATGTAAATCTGGGAACAGTACACAACTTTTGAGCTTGCGGGGACAGTGTTTCACTGACACTGTAGGTAACTTGTAATTCCAAGTTCACAGTTTTTGTTTTATTATTTGTTTTTTATTTTATAGAAATTATAATTGCAATGTCTACATCGTATGTGCTCCTATGATGCTTTAAAAATCTTCCAACATGGGCAGCTCAGTAAGTTTTGCACAGCCTTCCTGTCCACCTGACCTCTAAGTGTGAACATGAGGTCTCTTAGGCCTAGAGCACATGTGTAATCTCTGGTGCCTTGACATTTATTTTTTCTTTCACGGTTGAGTGAATAATTGGCTTCTTTTACTGTTATTGTTAATATGCTCAGTTCTGTGGCAGTTTTCCTTGTATTTTTGGCCTGAGTTCATTTTCCAGGGAAACCCCTTTGTTCAAACACTGTCATATTCAAATCTCTTTCAGGTCTGAAAATCGAAAACTTAAACATGTAAAACTTGAGCATTTATGTTGTGTTTCTGTGTCTATAAAGAGATCTATCTTACTGATTTCTTCATCCTTATTCGATTCAAAGTGGTCAAAACTAGAGTTGTCACGATACTGGAATTCGGTACCAATCGCAACAGAAATTTTAAAAACATCCATTTCCTGCTAACATTTGAGCGCTGTGGACCACGTTCTTAAACACAGCTGATTTGCCATTGGCCGTAAAGGTCATAAGTTCACCAAACTCACCAGTTTACTAAGTGTAACCACAGATAAAGGGACACTGGAGTGTTTTAAAGTCACGATTCATCAGTGAATCGCTCGTATGTCAGCTTATAGAACAGGGGTGTCCAAACTACGGCCCTTGGGCCATCTGCGGCCCGCAATCAGTTTTGTGGCGGCCCACGAGGCTTTTTATAAATATTAATAGAATCTGGCCCGCTATACAAAAATGAACGTAATTCAATAAATAACCACCGCTATGACATGCCTTTAATTAGGCAGCAGTTCCTGTTATGAAGTAAAACGAACCAAACAAACTGAAGGAAACAATTGATAATCACGTTTTGGTGAGCCATGGCACAACCAAAAAAAGGGAAAATCAACAGTGAGTGCAGGAAGTTTCAGTCATGTTGGGGCAAAGAATATTTCTTCACAGAGGTCAGTGGAATATGTCTGTTTAATTTGCCAGGAATCAGTTGCAGTAATGAAGGAATATAATATTAAAAGACATTATAAAACAAAACATCAAGCCTTCAACTCTTACACTGGTGCCGAACGAGATCAAAAAATAAAACAATTAGCAGCTGCCCTATCAGCTCAACAACAGCAGTTTTTTCATGCTAATAAAGTACAAGAAAATTCTACGCTGGCTAGTTATGAGGTAGTTAAGCTAATCGCACAACACAGGAAACCCTTCACTGAAGGAGAATTTATATAGGAGTGTCTGATGAGTGTTGCAACTGTAATTTGCCCAGAGAAGATTCAAGATTTTAAAAACAGAAGTCTTTCTAGAAACACAGTTGGACGACGAATTAAAATAATTCCAGAATAATACACACACACACACACACACACACACACACACACACACACACACACACACACACATATTTATATATATGTGTGTGTGTGTATATATATATATATATATATATATATATATATATATATATATATATATATATATATATATATATATATATATATATATATATATATATATATATATATATATATATATATATGTATATATATGTATATGTGCGTCTGTGAGATGTATGTAAAATTTGGCCCAGGACAACTTTTTTTTTTTTTTTCATCTGGCCCTCGCCCCAAAAAGTTTGGACACCCCTGTTTTAGACAAACCAGCTGACTTTAAAACACTCCAGTGTCCCTGTATCTGCGGTTACACTGAGTAAACAGCGGTGAGTTCAGTGAACTGATGACCTTCATGGCCAATCCCAGTCATTTCTGTTAAGCACGTGAACACAATGGCAAATCGGCGCTCTTTAAGAATGTCGTCAATAGCGCTCAAATGTTCACGGGAAATTGATGTTTTTAAAATGTCAGTATTGATTGGTACCGAATTCCAGTATCGTGACAACCCTAGTCAAAACATGAGTGATCAGAATCCATGTCCTTCATAACCTGAGATATCTCCTCATTGATAGGGATTTGTTTGTGAAATAAATGTCAAAGGATTCATGTACATAGATTGATTGCATGGTTTCCTACCTTTGCATGCACGTCGGTGTGAGATGGCCTTGCTCATGTCTCTGTAGTAGCCCTCTTTACAGTAGTGGCAGTGGCGTCCGGCGGTGTTGTGTCTGCAGTTCAGGCAGACTCCTCCACTCCTGCGGCCCGACAGCTTATACAGCTCCATGTTGAAGCGGCAGCGGCGGGCATGTAGGTTACAGTGACAAGCTATGGGAGAGGCGAAAGAAGAGAGAGAAGTTGAACATTTCTCACAAATATCTGTTTCTGTTTAAAAATACATTTTTACGTGTTCCTTTTGAGAGCTGTAATTTACAGGAAATTGCCCTAATAAAGGGCAAATGACTGAGAGATCACATTCCCTGATTTGAACAAATGCTTATCTGTAAAATACCATGACGTACATTTTCACCCTCACAGAGTATCATATATTTATTGAACAATCACACAATTGCTTTACTGCTGTCGGACTCTTCAGGGATTGTGGTTCTTGCTGATGTGGAATCTGAACGTGATGTGATGTGGAATGATTTAGGTGGTGTTTTCCAGTCCCTTGTTGGTCATTGAAGACCCTTAACACGGTGGGAGAAATCATGTAGTTGTTTGACTGGTGTCCTGAGAGAGCTTTATTATTGTAATGACATCACTGGCTCTCTGGGCTTCCGTCCATTTACAACGTTTCATTAAAAGACAATGGCTTTATAAAAGTACTCACTCCAGATCCTGCACACACACACACACACACACACACACACACACACACACACACACACACCTGCTCATGACTTTGACCTCTGACTTTTATTTTATGCTAGTTCTACCATCCATGTGAGTATTAGTCTTAAATAAAAACAATGTGGATATTTAGTTAGGAGTCAGTGGACAGTTTTGTTACATATTTATTTTATTTAATTTTGGGAGTTTTATAAAAGAATGTACTTTCTTGTTTTTTCATCCACCCATCTATCCATCCATCATTGTCAAAATATAAGTCTTTCAATCTTTCTATCCATCTATCCATTCATTGATTCACCCATCCATCCATTGTTCTGTTCTTTCCTTCTGCAGTAGTTTTATTGTTTTATCATTTTATTTATTATTCTGCCATTCTATCCATCCATCCATCCATCCATCATTCTATCTATCATTCTATAAATCCATAAATCCAGCTATTATCCGTAAATCCACCCATCGTTCCATCTATTATTCTTCCATTCTGTCCATCCATCATTCTATTTATCATTCTAAAAATCCATATATCCAGCCATTATCCATAAATCCACCCATCCTATTTTTCTGCCATTCTGTCCATCCATCCATCCATCCATCCATCCATAATCATTCTATCTATCATTCTACAAGTCCATATATCCAGCCATTATTCATAAATCCATCCTTCATTTTATCATGCTGCCATTCTGTCCATCCATCCATCCTTCCATCCATTCATTCATTCCTTCATTCATTCATTCATTCATTCATTCATTCATTCATTCATTCATTCATTTATCCATCCATTCACCCATCCATTCACCCATCATTCTATCTATCATTCTACAAATCCATATATCCAGCCATTATCCACAAATCCACCCATCATTCTATTTATTATTCTGCCATTCTGTCCATCCATCCATCCATTTATCTGTCCATCATTCTATTTATCATTCTACAAATCCATATATCCATTCGTTATCTATAAATCTACCCATCATTCTATCTATTATTCTGCCATCCATCCATGCATCCATCCAACTATCCATCCATCCATCCATTCATCCATCCATCATTCTCTCTGCCATTCAACAAATCCATATATCCAGTCATTATCCATAAATCCACCCATTATTCTATCTATTATTCTGCCATCCATCCATCCATCCATCCATCCATCCATCCATCCATCATTCTCTCTGCCTTTCTACAAATCCATATATCCAGCCATTATTCATAAATCCACCCATCATTCTATCTATTATTCTACCATTCTGTCCATCCATCATTCTATCTATCATTCTACAAATCTATATATCCAGCCATTATCCACAAATCCACTCATCATTCTATTATTCTGCCATTCTGTTCATCCATCCATCCATCCATCCATCCATCCATCTTTCCATCCATTCATCCATCTATTCACCCATCATTATATCTATTATTCTACAAATCTATATATCCAGCCATTATCCATAAATCCACCCATCATTCTGTTATTCTGCCATTCTGTCCATCCATCATTCTCTCAATCTGCAAATCCATATATCCAGCTATTATCTATAAATCCACCCATTATACTACCTATTATTATTCCATTCTGTTCATCCATTTATAAATCATTCTATCTGTCATTCTACAAATCCATATCATTATCCATTAATCCACCCATCATTCTATCTATTATTTTGCCATTCTGTCCATCCATCCTTCATTCTTTCTATCATTCTACAAATCTATCCCGCCATTATCCAAAAATCCACCCATAATTCTTTCTGTTATTCTGCCATTCTGTCCATCCATCTATCCATCCATCCATCCATTGTTCTATCTATCATTCTACAAATACATATTTCCAGCCATTATCCATAAATCCACCCATCGTTCTATCTATTATTCTGCCATTTTGTCCATCCATCCATCCATCCATCCATCCATCCATCTTTTTCAATATCATTCTACAAATCAATATATCCAGCTATTATCCATAAATCCACCAATCATTATGTCTATTATTCTGCCATTCTGTCCATCCATACATCCATCCATACATCCATCTATCATTCTATCTAATCCATATATTCAGCTATTATCCATAAATCCACCCATCTTTCTATTATTCTGTCATTCCATCCATCCATGCATCCATTCATCCATCCATCCAAATGTTCTGTCATTGTCATTGTTCTGTTCAACCTCTTCTATGTCATTGATTTATTGTTCTGTCCATCAAAAAATCCTTCTTTTGTCAGATGTTCCATCCATCCATCTCATCTGTCAGCCTGGTGTCCTATCAAGTGCTCTGTCATTTTCATCTGATTCATATAAAGCAGTCACAGCAACTGAAATAACCTCAGAAGAGAAGTATTCATACCGCTGCACAGACACTACAGCCACACTCACTCACTCCAGCTGAGTGTGCCTAAATAGGGATACAGTCTCTCACTAACACACAGACAGAAAAGAAGTGTTAAGCAGCTGTCATGTTTTATCCCGCTGACACCTAGAACACTTCAACCACTCAGCACAGCGATAACATACCAGATCTGGATAATCTCTCTTTCCACTATCTTTCATAAGACTTCCAATTGCAACACAAGTTTCACTTTGAGAAGAGCATTAAAAAGAAGCTAGGATGAAATACAGGGTTGTTTTAAACCAATGTTGGGCCAAATATGGGCAAAACCAGTGATTGATTTAATTATTTAAATTAAATTAAATTAAATTAAATTAAATTAAATTAAATTAAATTAAATTAAATTAAATTAAATTAAATTAAATTAAATTAAATTAAATTAAATTAAATTAAATTAAATTAAATTAAATTACCTGATGGTTGGGTTTGTGCATATTTGACCACACACTGGGTTAAATCAGCCCAGCAGTTTTTTTTTTTTTTATTGTACTCAAGTCAGTTAATCATGTTTGTGACTAAAAAAAGTGTAATATAAAAAATGAATTGCTCTTCTTGTGTTCTTCATTTCTCTGTTTCCCCAGTCCTCTGAAAGAAATGAACATGGTTTTACAATTTTTTTTATTATAAATCATTAAGGATACATGTTTGCCACCATTCTGTCCTCTCATTAAACTGCTTTGTACATTTGTACAACATGCACATTATGCCCTTGCTTGCTTTTCCTTTCTATCTGCTCTCATCTGATAGCATCAAATATGCCTCAGTTAATCAGACATTGAGGAGATGATTTATTACCAGTTGCATTAACTATATGGAAATGGAAAAAAGTCCATTCATCCAAGTCATTGTGGAAGGCACACCAAGCTACTTTTTGCATGTGAAAGACATTCAGTCGAGCAGGGCTCCATTATTCACATTAGGGGCCAGTTCCTCTCACTAGGAAAGCCTTGCAGGGGTTTTGGGGCTGAGTGATTGGTAATCCTCAGAGAACTGAAAATCTGGAGCAAGAGGTGTAGAAATGGGTCGAATTATCAGGCTAAACTGAGATGGTATAAACATGGTTAAATGAACTGAATCCTGCCATTAATGTTACCACTGAGTGCTTCCAAATGGTGCATGAAGACCAAAGAGGGCGGATAAATGGACTATCAGTGTTTGCACATGCTTAAAAGGTGCCAACATTTATGCATGGATATATAAAAAATATATAATTATATATATATATATATATATATATATATATATATATATATATATATATATATATATATATATATATATATATATATATATATATATATATATATATTTTTTTTTTTTTTTTTAACTCTACTCCATAAGACAGCAGCTACTTTAAGAGCTTAAAACTAGTTTCAATTTCAACTGCATCTGTTTTTCCATATGATGGAAAGTAAAAAAGCTTCCAAGAGGGTGACTGTACTATAATAAATCTTATTTATCTATCTGGAATGCTTTTGATGGCCTTTGATAAATGTAAGCTCGAAGGAAAAAGAGAGTCACTCAAGAGTCACTCATAATCTAAGAGAAATTGCTAATGTGGTTGTTGATACGATGAGTTGTCATGTGATTTGAGAATAAATATTTAGTTGGAAAGGATGTACAGTATGTGCTCTGCTTTAGATTATTGCTTTTTTGTTCTGTCAAAAATAATTTTCAACAGTTATTCCTGTAATTAATTAGTTTTTCCAGTAAGTAGTCTCCCTCTTATTCCGCTAAACGGGTTTTACTGAATTTGTTCTAACAATTCTCTTTCTTTAATATACAGTTTTGGACCATTCTGGTGAATTGATTAATCCTGAATGATTTTTCCATCTCATAAAGTATTTTGCAGTGGCCTGACCAGTTCATTCTTGTAATCCATTCATACTAAAACAACATACTTTCTTTATTATGTTGTAGCAGAATGTTAAACATTCCAGTGAGTCAGTTCATCCTGAATGAATCCATCATAATACTTAATGAATCGTTCTCTTTCTACATATTTACGTCATTCTGAAATGTTTGAATCATTCTCAAGAATTGATTCATCCTGAATGAATCTCGCTACACTGCAAAAAAATGCTTTTCTTACTTAGATTTGTTTGTCTTCTTTCTAGTCCAAAGGTCTAAAAATTCTTATATCAAGAAGCATTTTCTAGGCAAGCAAAACATGTTGTCTTGTTTTTAGAAATGATATGCCAATATTAAGTGAGTTTTTCCTTAAACCAAGCAAAATAATCTGCCACTAGGGAAGCGAAATAATCTTGTTTTTCCTTTTGACATAAGATTATTTTGCTTAACACATTGGCAGATTATTTTGCACTGGATTGTCGAATTCAACTGGTTTATATTAACAATTCTTTTTTATACAGTACTGAAATGTTTGAGTCATTATAGTGAATCAATTTACCCCAGTGGCTGTCTCTTATTTGTCTTGCCGAATTGTGTGAAATCATTCTAGTAAGTCAGTGAATCTCTCTCAAATGCTGACTTTCATTGAAAAGTCTAATTCATTTTAGTGAATAGGATTGTTCAGACAGTTATTGTAAATCAACAGATTAAAAACTATTCATGATTCAAGTTCAATGTGTTTTAATTGTAAAGTAAGGTTTTTTTTCAAAAGTTGAAAAAGCATATTGATTAAAATTCTATTAAAAAAAGCACATTTGAAGTTTTATGTATGGATTCGGGAGGTTACTGTTATGCTTTCTCTGCTGGTACACTGTCAACGTTTGGCTAATTCATTCTGATTTAAGAAATGTGAGATTATTGCACTATTCTATCCCAAACAATTGAAAGGCTCAACATGTTTGCTGCTTCTCATTTTGAAAGTCTTTTGGACAGGCCTGTGTTCGCACGGGTGTGCTGTGATGTACTGACGGGGTGAGAATTAAGGGGACGTTTCTGTTATGGGCCCTGCTCTGTAATTGTTCGCCAGCACCAATTAGCTGGGCAATCGGACCTCCCTGCTTTCTTGTTTCTGTAACTGCTTGCCACAGTTGCCTGGAGAAAGTGATATACGGTGTCTCAACAAATACAATCTGAGCAAATAAAACCACAGCGTGTGCTTGAATAGAAAAAAAAAACAGCAAGCGCTTATTCTCCCACTAACTGGCTGTGAAATTGCTACTGCATTCATCACAAATCAGCTCAACATTACAATTAGACAAGGCAAGGCAAGTTTATTTATATAGCACATTTCATTCACAGTGGTAATTAAAAGTGCTTTACATGGAAACAAGATTTTAAAAAAATGATTAAAACAGATTAAATGTGTTAAAACAGGTTTTAAAAGAATTAAAAAAGGATATAATTAGATTGCTTTGACCTGCTTAAGTATTACTAAATAACAAAGTAGAGACTATCTAAATATGTTTAAATATTAACATATATCAAACAACATATGTTAAAAAACATGTTAAATATGAATGGTATAATAATCGGGTTGCATCTGGAAGGGCATCCGCTGCGTAAAACATATGCTGGATAAGTTGGCAGCTAATTCCGCTGTCGGGACTAAGCCAAAAAGAAAATGATTGATTGAATGAATGAATGAATGAATGAATGTTAAAAAAATCAATAATCATTCATGTTCAGGTTTCCATCTCTTTCATGAACAAAATCTCTAGTACATATGCGCCAATGATAACAACATGTAATGGATAATAATACATAACAGCCAGAGTATCTCAGGCTATTTCTCTTGTTCAGAGTGCTGGAAGAGACCCAGGAATATCCCGTCAGGAATCCGACTGGTACCGTTACTTCAGTCTACGCAATCACAGAGGGAAACTGTCCAACTGTTTAGAGAATCGTAACTCGTTTCTCATGGCCTGTGTATCTTCATGTCACACTCTATTGACTCCTCGTAGGACTCTTGCGCTGTGTTATTAAACCACTTTCTGTACCAGAACGGCTGTGGGTACACAAGCTTTTACAGTAACCCTGACTGCCTGGGCGGGCGACCCTGGAAAACATTGGTTATAAAATTTTCCAATTAAATCACCGGCTGACACATTAGTCGCGCTAATATTTCAGGGCTTCTGAGCAGTTTGGGAAAACAAACAAAAATACAGCGTGTTCTGCTAAGCGAGAGTACGTTTCCTCTTGGACTACAATCAGTGCAGAAATGTGCCAGGTTGAAACTCATCGCACCACGCTGACTTATTGCATCAATGAATCACTGTGCCGTTTGTTAGTCATTTGATTTATCTTCGAGCTTTGCCTGTTTGTTTTCATAAACGCAACACACCCCATTGAGTAATTGGTGATTAATTTGCAGCTCTTTCATTTTCGTTACATGTACAGTGTTGAAGAATGTAAGAGTAACTGTTAATATGAGGGAAAAGAGCTGCTGCTTAGATGCTTTTCCAAACTCGCATGGAAATTTCCTGGTCAATTAAGACATGCAACATCAAGGAGTATGGAGATCCTGCTGGATCCATGATTTAATGCATCTAATTGGACTTTTACTGGAGTTCCTGTAGCTTAACTACTATGGCATGACGTTAGCAATGGTAAGGTTTTGAGGTTGATTCCCAGTGAGCGACCAGGGTTGTGCACCAAATTGGACGATGGGGACTTTTATTTATTATGTCAAAGTGGAAGTTCAAAAAATAGTCATGAAACTGACATTTTAAATTAGAAAGCTGAGCTGACCAAGACCAAGACATTAGCCTGAAAGAATTAATGGATGTTTTCTGATCACAAGTGGTGGCTTTAACATTTCCGTCTGGCATTAAAGGATTTAGTTCACCCAAAATGAAAATTCTGTCATTATTTATTCATCCTCCACTAGTTCCAAAACTGTTTGAGTTTCTTTCTCCTGTTGAACACAAAGGAACTGAAGCTTATTCATATTCTCCCATTGACTTTCATAGCACGTTTTGTTCCTATAGATTCCTATACTATAGATGTAAATGGCTGCCGGTTTCCAACTTTCTTCAGAATATCTTTTTTAACAGACAAAGAAATTCATAAAAGTTTTGAACCAGTGAGTAAATGGTAAGAAAATGTTCATTTTGGGGTCCCCTATTTCTTTTAACAAGATCACAGCAAACAATTTTGTGTTTAATGGACATATATATAAACGTAGACAGCTTGGCTAAAACAAGGCTAATTTTGGGCTGTGTAATTTTGGAAATCTAATAGATGTCTAAGAATAGCCCAAAACGAGACTAGTCGTCAAATAGACAGATTAGATGATTAGTCTAGTTTTGGCCTATTCTTAGACGTCTATTAGATTTTTACTGACAGCCCAAATTTAGCCTTGTTTTAGCCAAGGTGACTATTTTGAGACGTCTATTAGACATCTATTAAACATCTTTTAAAAATCAAAAATGCTTGCATGGATGTGTCGTTTTTGGTTCAGATCTTGCTGAGATCTTGCTCATTCCAGCCACTAGTCTTTTCTGACAGGTTATTCGAGTTTCAGAATATTGTGGGACTGCTATACAGGAGTTATGATTATGGATTTTAGATAGTGAAATTTAGTTTTTTTTTTTTTTAAAGCATGACAGTAAAACACGAACGCGGTTATGAATATGTTAAAACTTGTGTTTGTTTGTTTGTTGTAAAAATTCGTAATAATGACAAAAAAAAAAAAAAAATTTGTGGATCTTCTTACTTCCGGGTGTAACTATCTGCCGTTGTGGCTGGTGTATTATGGGAAATTTTCTTACCCCTTGGTTTCGAGTCATAGATATTTACATTAGATGTCGCCTATCCTGTTGTTGTCTATTGGAAGGAATGCGCCAATAGAACTGCCATTTTAGTACAGGGTAGCGCTCCTTTAAAATGAATGTGGGAGCAAGCTGCAGTGGAGGACTGTGGCCATCTAGAGCCAGAGATATACACATATACACATATATCTATGATCTTCTGGAGTTTTTCCGGTGGTCATTATGCAAACATTTTTTTACGAAATTTATAATTTACATCACTTTTTACATTGATGGATAAGTGACAGCATGGGCATTCCTGGCAAAGAGCATGTGTTTGTGTGTATGGAAATGTACTATCCACCCTCTCTGTTTGATCTAATCCGTGTCCTGAAACACACCCCCTCTCCTGCTTTCACTTCTCATTCTAACGGAGGAAGTGATTCGTTTGTGAATGAATCTCTTTTATGAGCGACTTGTTCACTTAGCCGACAATAATACAAGTTTCTAGCACAGCAGCATCTTGTTTTCATATTTCTTTAGCATTGTTTGCTTATTTTATTCAAGAAAGCTAGCATAAGCCTAGTATTTAGTGCAAGTTGGCGCTACTTTACCTTAGGGTCAGTGCAGTAAGAGACTGTATTATCATCAGTAACGTTACTAGTTAAGCACAAAAGTTTATAACATACAAAAAACGTAAAAAAACTAAATCTTACTTATGAAATGTTCTGCCTTGAGCTTTGTTTGCTCATTACTACACCCGTACACAGCGCTAAAGTCCAGCATCTTCACGTTGGCACACTGTCTTGACTAGTGCGCTTGAATGACATTTGTGCTGGGAGCTCTGTACAAAAGTGGCAGCGCTATTGACGCATGCTCAGAGTCCATATGCGATATCTGGTGTATATATCTATGGGTATCGAGTGTGGTCCTAAAAAATCTTCGTTTGAAGGGGTATTCACCCCTTCTCCTTAGCCCTACGCCTTCAAGCTAAAGAGAATTGGGACACCCCTACCCCTTTGTGAACACACAAAACGAGTGGTAAGGGGAAGGGCTAAGGGGTAGAATTGGGATTGGGTCTAGATATTGCTTAGGTCATTTTTAACTGACAAAAAGAATGTTAAATTAAGTTGTGTGGCCAATAACAAATAATTTTATGAAGAATATTATTTATAACTTTTTTTTAGAATTGCTATGATGTAAAAATAAACGCATATATATAACACATTGGGTCACATTGACAAAAACGCATCTTAATACCTAATGTAAATGCCGTTTACAATAAAATGTGTGATGCACCGATTATTTTCTTACCAGTCCTGTTTCAAACACTGCTTAGTTCATATTTAGATGTAAAATGTGCATCTTTATTTTAAAATATTAGACTATAATTTCTAGAATAATTTTATTTATTGTTTTCTGTTGGTACGATTTTTAAATTCACAATACTTACTATAATGATAATCCTTGACTGGACTAAAATAATTTATTATAGTTTATTTTTATTGACATTTCTTACTTCAGAACCACATCTCCAGAAACTTCAAACTGATGGCCTGCATATTTCATCAGATTAAACTTGCAAAACAATTGCATATTTCACAGCTCATAATGTACATAACCTGAATTATGAAGTATCCCTACCTACGAATAAATTATGGTTAAAAGTGGACAAAAAACTCAGGGACCAGGTATAAACAGCAATGTCTCTCCCTTATCCTTCAACCTAATTACATTTGAATACAACTGCTTTTTATTTGCATGCACATTTAGTCATTTGGCAGACACTTTTGTCCAAAGCGACTTACAATTGAGGAGACATTCAGATATTTGAAATGGTGGCTGACTGTAATTATGACTATTTTAATGATGCATTTGTCAGATCATTTAATTTCAAGACACATATCTTAGCTATACCAATAGAATCTGTGCTTTGGTATTGTTGGTACTATCAAGTTGAGCTGCAGGAAAACTTTATGTTCCAGCGTGATTCTACTTTTAAACAATGGCAGTATTTTCTCCACTTCCATTTTGTCCACTTCTTTGGATTTCTTGAAGTTCTGTAAGCCGTGGTACATTTTTAAAGACTCACCCTGAGTAAATGTTCCTTCAGTAAACTTCAATAAACCATCTCAAGTCGTCTCAAGAGTTCAAACCGGAAGACACGTGGAATTGACGGAATGGAAAACATTTGAGATCGGAGTTTAGCGCTAAAGATAAAGACATTTGTAGCGGCACTGGACACCAGACGCCGAAGAATTTGGCAGGACTGGATAGGCTTCCCCATGGAACATAAATCAGTTTGAAAGAGGGGGACCACAATGTGAGCGCTTCCCGTCGGTTTGGCATTCCTTCTGTTTTTCGAGCCTGTGTAAATCATGCTCACGACAGGCCCGGCCTGCAGATGTGTGGCCATCGGTTCCACCACAGCTGGAGTCAGGGGTCCAAATCCCAAATGATCCGTAAATAGGAATCTCCCTTGAATCGCAGCATGATGTGGCATGGGACGGAGAGATTGTGCTTTTCCACTGCAGGTGTCGTCATTGTCTCTCACGAGCTGAGATTTACAGGTCTTGAAAGGCACTAAGAAGCCTCATTGACAATGAATTACAGGAATGCAGCTCCATGCTGTGGGAAGGCCTTCAGGATGAGCTTTACAAGGTGTAACAGTTGACGTGGGTGATTGCTAAACAATGCGTGACTACAGTACAGTAATGTCAGTCTGAAGGGGTGTTTACGTGGCACTGCTTTCAGTTTTAAATAGGGTTGCACAATATATCATTTCAGCAGCGATATTCTCTGCAGTACTCACATCGCAGGATTTGCATTATCAAGTTGGATTTTTAATTAACCAAGAGCCACATTTCTGAACACGAGTCATTTCAAAGCTTAACTCTAATATAATAGTGTAAATGCTATTTATTTTGATGTGTTTTAAGCCCTGTGACTAAGAGTTTAAGTGAATTTAAACAATTTGGGTACAGGAAATTATAAAGTTTGCCACTTTAGCAAATATTAATTGTGTTTATTTATAGAATGAAGACTATGCTGTGTTTTTAAAATGTTTATTGCCTTTCTGTACCTCAATACTGTAAGAATTCCCAGAAAACCACACTGTTTATTAGATTTTTACCTTTGTTCTATTGTATAATTTGTCCTTTATTTTATTTAGTATGTTTTTGGACAATTTGATATATAAAATGATAAAACATTATAAAAACAAAATATCGCAATGTCAGATTTTCCAATATCCTGCAGCCCTTATACAACAGTTCTGTCTGGTTCTTGAATCTGATTGGCTGATAGCCATGTGATATTCTGCAAATAACAGAACTCGTCCAGCCTCTTAACTCTTCACCCTTGTGTATTACTCCGCCCACATATTGCAACAAGCAGAGGACACTCTACAGTTTGACAAATATTGCTGCTGTTGAACAACATAATTTACTTTAAAGGCTTTTTAAGTCAAGAATATAGTTTTTTAGATTGCAACTATGCAGACTATTTATAAGGATAGTGCCTATTTTAAATAATTATAATTTTGGAGAGACAAGCATAGCAAAGACGGTTGACGTTGTCCATCGACAAGATGGCGGCAGACACTGCATAATAAGCCCTTAGAGGAAAAAACAGTAGTAGTGCTGTATTTTTACAATAGTAATTGTAGTATTGAGTTTGAGATGGGACTCATATCAGGAATGTATGTGTTTTGTGTTGGCCGCTCTTTGTATAATTCTGAGTTACTTTTTGGTTGGCCATCTGTTTGTTTCTAATGAGTCTCCTGTTTTCATTACTGCAGAGTTCATTAAAAAGAAAGAAAGAAGAAATGCCCGCATGTGTTTAGCATTTTTCCCTTCTAACTGTAATGTTTGCACTGCTTTGGCATATTCAGGGTTAATTATTGTTAATATATACATATATAATAATGTTAATTATTGTGATCTCCCTATTGGAACAGAGAATTACTGGGAAATCTCTGTAGAATGATGGCATTTCATGCCGTTCATCCTTATAATCTTAAATTGTCAGCAAAATCACTTGTTTTGTCATAACTTTAAACATTATGCAGAAGAATCCTTTAAATTTTTATCGTCACTGGTTGAACACCAAGGCACTCCGCCTGCAGGCTCGTGCCAATGCACGCCTCCCATCATTGCTGATATACAGCCATATCGCACTGCTACTAGTGTGATATTGCGTTTATACAACAGCGTGATGGCATAATCGTGTATATACAAAAGAAAATCAAACACAAGAGTCTATATTTCTATATATGTATGTATAGTTAACATTTCTTACAATTTTGCATGAATATGGTATAATGAGTATTTTAATAATATACTCATAAAATAAGGCATTTTCACCATTCTGTGTTAAAGAAATAGCTGCAGACTGCGAAAACTTCCTCTGGCTCAGTGTACTATTTGGGTCTCGACATAAGACGTAAAACACATTTGTAGTGGAACCTCCACTGAGAGTAGAACAACAAGGATAGCTACAGCAAATAATACATGGTTTTACAGTATCACCAAGCCAACTAGGTTTCTTGTTTGTCATTGTTTTCTGTTATAAAAACTGTTAGGCAAGTTGTTCTGAAAGCTGATCAATAAGATTTTGCATTTAGATTCAGCAGCAAACTCATTTGGCAGTTTTGTTTTCAGTACAGTAATCAGATTTTCACTTTCAGACTTTGTTTGATGTCCTACAATTAAAATAAAATGGCCAATTTAAATATGCTTTTATTTACTGCTTATTAAATTCCTCCATGTTTAAATGTTTCACATATTTTACACCAAACTCAGCATAGCACTTGCAAAAAAAAAGACTGCAAATTGCATCATTTTAAAGGGCTCATGTCATGTGCAATCAGATTTATTAAAATAAAAGTTTAGTAAACATTTTAAAACATATTTTCAGAACTCAAAACATCCTCTTCAGTCATTTCTTAAGCTAAGACATTAATGGTCCAGACATTACAGCGAAAGAGGAACTTCTTTGACTGCAGAGCACTCATATTGACAAGATTAGATTGATATGAGGTGTTTCTAGAGCTACTAATTAAAGTTTGCCGGAGGAACAGAAAGCAGCAGTGAGTCTGCTGGCAGTCAAGGAAATGAGATGAGTTTTGCACTCTGGAGGTGTGTTTTCTGTAGACGCCACAGCAGGTCCAAGCTCGAGCAGTCTGCCACGCTCTCCGGCTGTAAATTACAAACTCCAGGAGGCCATCTGTACTTACTGCGCTTTCACTGTTCAGCTGCAAGCCTGTCATACATAACAGCGTAAAACTTCTTCTGACATGGTGAATTTTTCTAATTACATGGCTTCAGCATTTAGATTTGATGAGTGAGATGTCCATGTAGTCCAAGCAAATGCTTGAAAAAATAAATGCAAGTACAGTGCTCAGCATAATTGAGTACACCCCATTTTGAAAATGAGTATTTTGATCCATTTCTCAGTGAATATAGGCAATGTATTTTGGTGCAGTTAAACAAAGCAAATTTATTAAACAGATATATTAATTAATATGATATTTTAGTCACTGAACGTATTTAGAAATTGAAAGAGAATACAATTAAATTCAAGAAAAATATTGCCAAAAAGAATTACAACCTACAAAACTTAAACTAAATTTTGTATTTAATATTTTTCTATAACATATAAATTTGGGTGTACTAGTTTTTGGACTGTTATCGTAAGTTATTTTGTTAGATAAGCTCCAGATTTGGCTTCAGTACTCACTAATCTAATGTATATGCACAAATATGATAATGTATAGCTTCCTATTAAAAATATGAATTTAAAAGATAGATTTGTGAGGGGTGTACTTATATATGCTGAGCACTGTGTATGATATATTGTTAACTAAAGTGTCTATTTATTGAATTCTTACAATGCCTGAGCATGTGGTTTGATTTAGTATTACTTGAAAATCACAATATTGCTTTGTAATCATACACTCAAAGTAATAAATCACGATGAAGTTTATCATGATGTAACCTTTTGATTTAATTCAATTTGTCAGTTTTTTAAAAATGTATTTTGTCAGACTCCTTAGAATCAATCTAAAGCTCTTAAAATCTAATACTATTAAATTTAATCAGTTAAAAGATATTAATATGGTATAAATAGTGTATATCTAGCTATATTCTATGAGAAGCATTAAAAACACATTGGTTGTATTGAAATTATTACACAAATCTTGTTCGTTAGTTGTTTCATCTATGTTTAGCTAACAAATGTCGATCACATAAAGTTTATTAGTTCAATTATGTTAAAAGTATATAATACAAATGGATAAACATTATATGCAATTAGAATACATAAATCTTATTTCATTCATTCATTTTCCTTGAGTCCCTTTATTCATCAGGGTTACCACAGCGGACCGCCAACCGCCAACTTATCCAGCATATATTTTACACAGTGGATGCCCTTCCAGCTGCAACCCATCCATACACACGCATTCACACACAAACACTATGGCCAATTTAGTTTGTTCAATTCACCTATATAGCATATTTCTTTGGATTGTGGGGGAAACCGCGGAGCATTCGGAGGAAACCCACGCCAAGACGGGGAGAACATGCAAACTCCACACAGAAATGCCAACTGCCCCAGCCAGAACTCGAACCAGTGACCTTGTTGCTAGGAGGTGACAGTGCCAACCACTGAGCCATCATGCCACCCAAATCTTATTTGTTATAAGCCTAAATATTTTTATATGGAAATGTTTTGACATGCACAGCTTGAGATTTCAGTTTCTCGGTTCACATCATATGATGCACACAAACGTTCCTGTTTGAGTTGCTTAAATTTTTGGTTGAAAATGTGATGGGGAACAAAAATCTTGTAATTGAGAATCATTTATGAATATGTTGTCAACTGAAGAGAAGAGTTTAATATATCAGAAGTTGAAAAAAAAGCAAAAAAGGAGATTGTTTTCTAATTTTTTATCATAGAAAAAAATTAACTAGTGAATTTTTTTATTTAGTTATTTTAATAGCAATTATTGTTGATCTTAGTGTTCTTGTATATGATGTATACAGTATATACACTCACTGGCCACTTTATTAGGTACACCTGTCCAACTCATTAACGCAAATTTCTAATCAGCCAATCACATGGCAGCAACTCAATGCATTTAGGCATGAAGACATGGTCAAGACGATCTGAATGGGGAAGAAATGGGGAAGAAAGGGGATTTAAATGACTTTGAATGTGGCATGGTTGTGGTTGTCAGACCGGCTGGTCTGAGTATTTCAGAAACTGCTGATCTACTGCGATTTTTACGCACAACCATCTCTATGATCTACAGAGAATGGTCAGTAAAAGAGAAAATATCCAGTGAGCGGCAGTTCTGTGGGTGCAAATGCCTTGTAGATGCCAGAGGTCAGAGGAGAATGGCCAGACTGGTTCAAGCTGATAAAAAGGCAACAGAAACTCAAATAACCACTCGTTACAACCGAGGTATGCGGAAGAGCATCTCTGAACGCATAACACATCGAAGCAGATGGACTACAGCAGCAAAAGACCACACCAGGTACTAGTAAGGTGTACCTAATAAAATGGACAATGAGTATAAATGATCAGTTTTTAAATAAATATAAAAAAAATAAATAATAAAGCATTATTATTATTATTATTGTTATTATTATTATTATTATTATTATTATTATTATTATTATTTTCAAACAGATTTATTAATAATATTAAAAATCGTAATAATAATTATTACACACAACATTAAATATGTCAAAGCAGACAGCAAAATCCAGTGTTGCATCTAACTCCAAAAAAGGAGAAATCCAAAAAATCTTGCTGACTAAAATTAGCTGTTTAGAGTCTTGACATTTTGTATTCAGCAGTCAGATCTCTGTATCTAGCATACTGGTTTGCATATACTCCAGCTTTAATTTTACAGTGAACAACTTTAGTCACTGTGCAATCCATCCTGAAAAGCAGTGTGAAGAAAGTCTGATGTTCTGCTGTCTAGATAAGGCCAGTAACATGTTTTCAGACGACACCGTGAGAATATGAAATCTGAAAGGCTGAGCACATTGCGCCACACACACTGTCTAATGAAGCACACTTGTAGCTATAGGTGGCTTTCCAGCAACAGGGTGGGAAAGGAAGAGGGAAAGATCTTCCTGCTGTGAGCCAGAAGTGTGTTGTCCCAGGAAACACGCTGAAGCCAATTACATCCTGACAGAAGAGCATATACACAAAAACACACAGACACACACTAACTGTGACCTGCGCAACTGTTTGTCTGCTCAGCCCTGGAAACAGAGACATGCAGTACGTCATTATATCTGTCAGTACAATGTGGCTCATCGGACCCATGGAATATTTCAAGTATGCTAAAATAAACTTTTGATAAAATAAAGATTTTAGAGCATTAAGTAAACGCTCAAATGATGAAATCAAAACTTTCATTGAACAAACAGTTTTAAGCTTGCAGGTAAATAGTTTTTATGAGTAAACTCAACACTGAGCTAAAACATATGCCCACCTACAGTAACTTACAATTTTAAACTTAAGTTGGATTTATTACATGTAACAACTATGAGGTCTCATTTGTCAACTTTAGTTAGTGCATTGCCTAAGATTAAATATATAAATATAAAATTATTATATATACATATATTTTTTATAGCATTTATTTACATTTATTGACTGTATTTACTGTTCGTTAGTGGAAATATTCATAGTCATGTTATAGTTTAAAGGGTTTTAAATATTAATGGATACAACGTTTGATATAAAAAGTAGTCATAAATGTTGGGAAGAATATTATGATATTAATATTATTAAGCTTTGGAATTGTTGTTCATTGATTTGAACCAGAATTATTAATGAAATGTTTTAAAGTTAGAAGTTCATAAAATAATAAAAATAATTATGATTAAATATTAATTAATAATAAGTTACTTAATATTCATTCATTCATACATTTATTCATTTTCTTGTTGGCTTAGTCCCTTTATTAATCCAGGGTTGCCACAGCGGAATGAACCGCCAACTTATCCAGCACATGTTTTAAGCAGCGGATGCCCTTCCAGCTACAACCCATTACTGGGAAACACCCAAAATGATAAGTTAACTCAACTTAAAAATTATTTGGCACAACTTTAACCACTGAAGATGAATAAACTCAAAATTAATTTGCTGCTGGTTGCTTTAAATTTTTCCTTTTTTTTAAGCATTGCAGTATTTACTCTGGAAGTGGCTGACTTTTTAAAGTTCTGTAAATCAAAGCTTTCAGTATACAGTGGACTGTATGAGTTTTGAGTATTTATAGTGTATAAAACAGAGTGTGCAGAGGAAATGGAGAGTGTTTCAGCTCAGACCCTTGACTCTACGGAGCAGCTGTTGAGTGATCTTGGCGTTTGTGTTTTGTTGTGTTGGACACAGGACACAGAATTGACTCGGTTTCCCATTGGAGAGTGTAGAGGGCAGATAGCATATCTCCACAGAGCTATCCTGCGGAAATACAGGTCATTATCTGGACAAATATACCAGCTCCAGGGCTCAAGCCTCTGGCGTGATTGGAAATGTCTCCGGCTAAATTCTCAGCTTACACAGGAAGGATTCACTTGTACGTTTTTCTGTTCTCATTCACTGAAGAGAAGAAATATTTTCCACACTGGAAGAGAAATGCTGATGTGAGGAGATGAAATCACATCCAGTCAGAACATATTTGATGTCTAATATACAGTTGAAGGAATGGAGCGATGATTTTATTTAATTCAATTCATGTTTATTTCTATAGTGCTTTTACAATGTGTGTCAAAGCAGCTTAACATAGTTCTACTAAAGTCCAGATTTCCGGTTTCCTCCACAAGTCCAAAGTCATGCGGTATAGGTGAAGAGGTGTATGTGTGACCATTGGTGTATGTGTGACCATAGTGTATGTGTGCGAGTAAGTGTGTATAGATGTTTCCCAGTGATGGGTTACAGCTGGAAGGGCATCCGCTGCGTAAAACATGTGCTGCATAAGTTGGCGGTTCATTCCACTGTGGCAACCCCTGATTAATAAAGGGACTAAGCCGAAAAGAAAATGAATGAATGAATGAATGAATGGGTAGAGCTTTACACACTGTAAATAAATGATATGATCAATTAGTCTTGACAGCATATGTTTTTAGTTCATTGTAACTTGTTAAACTGAGCTGTTTTAAGTCAGTTTAACATAATACAAGTTTAATTGACTCATAAGCCTAATTTGATTCATCTTAAAAAATGAAGGCAACCAGGATTTTTTTAGTGCGGTAAAAATGAAGCAGAAACAAATCAAAAAGTATTTCTGGAAAAAACTGATTATTTCACTTCTAAAGACTTCAAAAAGCATATGAAATACAAAATACATCACTTCAAAATATGTTTTCAGGAGTCATTAATTAATTATAGCTGTATATTTGCTTTTTTTTTTACTTTATTTTATTTTATTTTATTTTATTTTATTTATTTATTTTTTTTTTTTATTATTATTTTGGGGTGGGGGACTGAACTAATCCTTTAACCGCTGTATGTGACATTTTTTAATAGTTTACTGATATTACTTGAAATTACTTGTTCTGTTAAATGTTTTTATAATAAGTTTTTGATACTCCCCAAACAATTTTAAAAACAAATGTAGTAAAATTATAGTAAAAACTGTCATATTGCACAATTTAAGATACATTATATTTGTTTAAATAAAAATTGGTAAATAAATTAAATATGTTTGAATAAAAATAGTTTTGTTTGTATATGAGTGTATGCTAAATGTTCCTTATTTCCTGTGCCACTTCATCATTTAGAAATTATTAAAATAACCTATAATTCAATTCACAAAATTGGTGCTTGTTTATTAATACTTTAATGTGTTTTTTGTATATTTTTAGGTTTTTGCTTCCTAATATTTATCTGGAAAAAAATTTATATGCAGACATTTTTTTCAGGATACATATAAAGTTCTTCTAAATAATATTTTTTTGAAAATACAAATCGTGTATTATTATTACATTTTTTGTACATTTCAAATTTATACACTGCCACTTACAGTGCTTAGCACAACTGAGTACACCCCATTTTGAAAATGAATATTTTTATCAACTTCTCAGTGAATATGTATTTTGGTGCATTTAAACAAAACAGATTTATTAAACTGATATATTTATTAAAATAATATTTTAGTCACTAAACATATTTAGAAATCGAAAGAGAATACAATTAAATTCAAGCAAAATATTGTTAAAAAAAATTAATTACAACATACAAAATTTTTCCTTTTTTTTTGCTTCTCTTGATTTTTCCTCTTTTGTAAATGTATATTTAATATTTTTCTATAACATATAAATTTGGTTGTACTAGTTTTTGGACCGTTATTGTAAGTTATTTTGTTAGATAAGCTCCAGATTTGGCTTCAGTACTGACTAATCGAATGTAAATGCACAAATATAATATTGTATAGCTTCCTGTTAAAAATATTAATTATATTAAATATAATTTATTAGATAGATTTGTGAGGGGTGTACTTATATATGCCGAGCACTGTAACATCAATTTAATAATAAACGATTATTTTAAAATCTTAACTGCCTCAAATCTTCGTATAGTGACGAATATATTGTATATATTTTTATATAGTGGTTTCCGCAAAAAAAAAAAAAAAAATCAAAATTGATAATAATTAGAAACATTTCCTAAGCATCAAATCTTCATATCTGCAAATCATCTGACTGAGTAATGATACTGAAAATTCAGCTTTGACATCACTTTAAAATATAATTGTAAAATATTGCAACATAGAAAAGGGCACTGTACTTATATTACAATAATATTTCACAATCGTTTATTTATGATCGAGTGAATGCACGTTTGTTGAGCACAGCAGGAAAATTCATTTACAAACATTAAAGAAAAATAATTATTCCAAACCACTGCCCGTATATCCAGCAGAATTTAAATGCATCACAAATGTTTCATTTTGACTTCATTGATGAGAATAGAAGCTGCAGATTTACAGCAGTGATGCCAAAACTGGTTTCACAGGCAGACATCTGATCATCAAACAAGGTCTAATATGTAGAGACGCTATTATGGCTTGAAGATCATCTGACAGTATGTGGGCCACCCAGCGGGAAAACTCGACTCCAGTGACTGAAGACCTTCATCCATCATTTCCTCTCCATTGGCAGCCATTGAGCAGATGGAGTCCCGATTGGACTCTCTCTCGGCATTCACTGCGGCTGCGGCCTTTGATGTTTGTGCAGTGAGTTTATGTTGATGGTTGCAGTAATGTTGAGGAGGCTGGTTTGAAACTGTTAGGGAAGCTCATGATTGGACCAGCCATTCTAAAAAGTGACCACAGCCTTATCACCCTGCAGCCCAAGACTGGTTACTCACTGGAGCTAAGCAGAGTTGAGCCTGGTCAATACCTGGATGGGAAACCACATGGGAAAACTAGGTTGCGGTTGGAAGTGGTGTTAGTGAGGCCAACAGGAGGCACTCAACCTGCGATCTGTTTTAGTTCTAATGTCCCAGTATAGTGACAGGGACACTACTGTCTGAACATTAAACCGAGGTCCTCTCTCTCTGTGGTCATTAAAAATCCCATGGCACTTCTCGTGAAGAGTAGGGGTGTAACCCCGGTGTTCTGAGCAAATTCTCTCCATCGCCCCATACCGATTATAGCCTCTAAATCATCCCCACCCACCAAATTGGCTTTATCACTGTCTCTCCACTCCACCAATAGCTGGTGTGTGGTGAGTGCACTGCTGCTGTAGGCCTGTGGCTGCCGTCGCATCATCCCAGTGGATGCTGCACACTGGTAGTAGTGATTATGAAGCGATTTGTGTGTATGGCCATCCATGATAAATGCATTATAAAAATATCATACTTTACATTGCATAAAAAGTAAACTAAATTTGCGTGATTAATTGTTAAAAGATCACAGTCTTGATTCAAACACTCACATTATCATAGTTCTGAGTGATTGTGATTTGCATATGGATGATTCTAGAATTCCGGCTACATTCTGCAAGATAAACCTATTATTTTTCAAAACCAAAAACTTTAATGGAACCGTTTTGAATAATCTCTAAAATAATGTGAATTCGACTATAAAAAACACAATTTCTGTCAGTCCCTACAGTACATTGTGGTCAACTCTGTTATAAAAAAGGCAAACCAATCTTTAAATCACTGATAGAATAAGCATGTAGCTTGTTCCAAGTGATGTCATTTCCTCTGGCGGAAAACTCTGGAAGGCATTTAAGCATGTCATTATTCTTCTTTCATTGATTTGTGCTAAATATTTAGGATACACCAACAGTAGATTAATTATTTGTCAACTATGTTTCTGTGATATTTCAGGGAATTTATTATTCATTTTATAAAAAACAATAATAATATGATGAAGATGAGGACGGTGTGGTGGCGCGCTATCACCTCGCAGCAAGAAGGTTACTGGTTCGAGCCTCGCCTGGGTCAGATGGCGTATTTGTGTGGACTTTGCATGTTCTCCCCGTGTTAGTGTGGGTTTCCTCCGGGTGCTCCGGTTTCCACCACAGTCCAAAGACATGCTATAGGTGAATTGTGTGAGCTAAATTGTCAGTAGTGTGTGTGTGTGAATGGGAGTGTATGGGTGTTTCCCAGTGATGGGTAGCAGCTGGAAGGGCATCCGCTGCGTAAAACATAGTATATATGTATATAGGATAAGTTGGCAGTTCATTCCACTGTGGCGACCCCAGATTAATAAAGGCACTAGGCCAAAAAGAAAGTGACTGAATGAATGATGAAGATGCATACAATTGTGTTTTAGACATGCCATGTTGTATCTGGTTTGAAGGTTAGCATCTTGAGCTAAAGCACAAGTTTTAGTTGGGATGTAAACACAGATGTTTACTGCTGGATCATAATCAGAGTTTGAAAGCAGATTAATGCTTCATACAAAGTCTGTACATTGAACATATATTGTCACGCCTATGGTGCAGCAAGCAACTGCAAAAAGTATTTGTCTGTGAATAATTCCTATAAAAGGCTATTGATAAATTCTGATTCATCCAGTACTAAAATAGGAAGTCTATATGAGTGATATAAAGTCTGCATGAAATCCAATTTAAAATGTTTAAAACCACTTTGTTAGTTCACTTCATTAAGTACACCTGTCCAACTGCTTATTAACGAAAATTTCTAATCAGCCAATCACATGGCAGCAACTTAATGCATTTAGGCATGTAGACATGGTCAAGACGATCTGCTGCAGTTCAAACCGAGCATCAGAATGGGGAAGAAAGTTCCTTTTAAGTGACTTTGAACATGGCATGGTTGTTGGTGCCAGACGGCTGGTCTGACTATTTCAGAAAATGCTGATCTACTGGGATTTTCATGCACAACCATCTCTAGGGTTTATAGAGAATGATCAGAAAAAGAGAAAATATCCAGTGAACGTCAGTTCTGTGTGCACTAATGCCTTGTTGATGCCAGAGGTCAGAGGAGAATGGCCAGACTGGTTCCAGCTGATAAAAAGGCAACAATAACTCAAATAACCACTCGTTACAACCGAGGTATGCAGAAGAGCATCTCTGAACGCACAACATGTCCAACCTTGAAGCGGATGGGCTACAGCAGAGGAAGACCACACTGGGTGCCACTACTGTCAACTAAGAACAAGAAACTGCGTGATGCTATCATGTCAATATGGACCAAAATCTCTGAGGAATGTTTCTAGTACCTTGTTGAATATGTGCCACGAAGTATTAAGCCAGTTTTGAAAGCAAAAGGGGGTCCAACCTGGTACTAGTAAGGTGTACCTAATAAAGTGGCTGGTGAATGTATATTACTAGTGCACTAGCAAACTATTTACTAGTTTATTTTGGTAGTCTTTAATTAAAAATTGAAAGTTAGTTTTTATCTGATGATGTCAGATTGATGGCTTGGGCAAAAAATGCTTAGCCACGCCCATCCAATCGTTAGTGTTCTGCAAGTGAAATATGATAGGAGGAGCACAAAAATTAACCCCGCCCCTACTCAATATTCCATTTCAGTTAGAAATACAACATCATGCTGAAAAAAAACTGCAGCAACTTCTGGTTCAAGCAGACTTTATTGCAATTTTTTTCCCAAACCTCTATTAAATTACTTCTGTTGTGGTTGTTACTTTGTTAAGATGTCTGTTTATCAAAGCTCCAGGCTACACTAATATAAGAAAATGGGTATTGCTTAAAAGGAATCTGAATATCTGTAGATTTCTAACCCTACTTTGGTCATGTGGCAGCACAAAATAGTTTCTTGTGGTGTGTCCATTGTGTTGAGTGAAGTCAAGGAGCATGAATTCTTGCTTGTGTGCCAGTGTGTGTGATCCAAAAAATAGTGTATGCGAGAGCAAAAAAAATGTGTCGGTTTACTCCAGTATCCATTATTCAGTCTCTTGTCTCTCCAGCTCAGGGTGGTCCTGCGTTTAGCCAGAACATCACAAATGCAGGCCAAAGAGAGCACAGCAAAACCAACAGAAACAGAAAAGTCACCATGCGTACACAAGCAGATATTGAATCTCTCACACATGCACAACCTTTAAACCACACAAATACATGTTTACTTCTGAGCTGCTGTTGTGGTTACCCACTGAAAGAATGTTAGCACGGTCAACAGACTGTGTGTCATCAGTTTAGCAAACAGTACTTATGCATATGGTGTGTTTAAAGCCTTAATGCCTGCTTTTAAGGATTTTTAAAGGTTTTATTTTATAATACCATGGTATTTTTGAATTTATAATGCAAATATCATGTTCTATTGATGTATAAATTTCACATTTTTGTTAAGGATTGTTGTGGGACTTTTGTTTTTTGTAGTTGTTTTTGGTCTTTTCTTGGCATTGTAATTCAATTTGACCAATTATTATTATTATTATTATTATTATTATTATTATTATTATTGTTGTTGTTGTTGTTAATGAATTCTAAACTAATACTATTTTTATACTTTTAAAGATTTTTTCTAGGGGGTTTTTTTGGCTTATAATTCATGCTTTTCTTTTAATATAGTAAAGTATATTATGCCTACAATGTAAATAATGAGTTATATATAAGAGTATATTATATATATATATATATATATATATATATATATATATATATATATATATATATATATATATATATATATATATATATATACTTAAATTGTGCTTTTATGGAAACGTATTGTTTTTTGGTTTTTTTTTCAATTTTATTTATTTTTTTATTACTGTATTTTTTTTTTTACATTTTTATTCTTTTGGTGCTACTGTGATAATGCAATTATATTCATTCTGTATAGTATATTTGTATATCTTAAACTACCTAGTAAGTATCATGGTTTATAGTTGTACACTGTAAATAATAATTAGTTGACTGCTTAAAATAAATGAGTTGTATTACACACAGAAAAGTTTAGATATGAGATAGCAGGTAAACCAAATAAATTCAAAAAACCAAGAGGTGTGGAAAATTGAATTGAATTTAAATGCATTAAAATGTGTACAACATACAAATTTTCATAATTGGGTATGTATTGATATTCGAATATTCAAAAACTTTTTTGTCTTCTTTCTTTCTTTTCGTCATTTCCATTAATGATGTATATATGCTTGTTTATACAGTATGCCGTATATATATATATATATATATATATATATATATATATATATATATATATATATATATATATATATATATATATATGGGTGTACATTTGCATATGTATTTATATTTTACATATGTTTATAAATTGTTATTCAGTGGCATGAGGTGGGTTTGGTGTTTGTTAAAAACGTTAAATGAAGTATTAAGGAAATTATAATAAAATAAATGAGTTAAGTTAAAGTTAGAAAAGTTAAATAAACTTAACAGTTCCAAGTTACAATGGGTTTACTCACTGTTTTTAAGTGAAGTCAGCTTGTCGTTTTTAAGGCAGTGGGTTTACTCACTTTTTTAAAGTAATGTTAGCCCATTGTAGTCATAAACTGTAAATAATCCATTTTTTAAAAAGTGTTTTAAATGGAACTGTAGGGCGTCACGGTGGCGCAGTGGGTAGCACCATCGCCTCACAGCAAGAAGGTAGCTGGTTTGAGCGTCAACTAGCATTCCGCTGTGGCGACCCCCAGAACTGTACATTCATTCAATTATTCATGCATTCATTTTCTTTCTGGCAAAGTTGCTTTATTAATCTGGGGTCACCACAGCGGATTGAACCGCCAACTTATCCAGCATATGTTTTACACAGGACATGCACTTCCAGCTGCAACCCATCTCTGGGAAACATCCATACACATTCATTCACACACAAACACTATGGACAATTTAGCTTACCCAATTCACCTATATCACATGTTTTTTTTGGACTGTGGGGGAAATTGGAGCACCTAGTGGAAACCCACGCAAACACGGAGGAGAACATGCAAACTCAACATAGAAATGCCAACTGACCCAGCCGGGGCTTGAACCAGCAACCTTCTTGCTGTGAGGCAATTGTGCTACCCACTGCATCACTGTGTTGCCCGGTACTGTACATTAACTGTAAAACACTAATACTCGTTAATATTTATTTTGTTGTTAAGTATAGCCTATTAGCCTCTCCAAATATTGTGTGATTTATTGCTCTGATATGTACATGTGATTCAGTTAGTATTACAGTATGCAATCCTGCCACAGAACCATTTTATTCAATCCCAGCATTTGTCAGCCGATCTACTATTTTCCCAAGACAAGTGTATTTCAGAAGTGACATCATCACAGGACCTGAAACCTGCCGGAAAGCTCTGGCAAACATTTCAGCCCTGGGATGAAACGCCGGCACAGAAATCCAAAAAGAGTTTCGAATAATACCCAAAAGGCCGATCGCAAATATACACTGACGGACGGGGGATTAAAAACATAAATATTAGCGAGGAAACAAGAGAAAGGCCAAAGCAAGCAGACCCGTCCACCAGAAAATGGCCCACCTCTCCTAACCAGCCTCTAAAACCCAGGATATATCGTGTTTTCTCTGAACTCCCATAAAGCCAAACAAAGCCTTTTGGCTCATAAGTCATGTGTGTTTTGAATTATGAGCTCAGCAAAACAAAATCTCTAAAACATGGAGCTCTGTGCCCAGAGGACTGTCGATACACTGGGGTTAGGATTTTGAAATCCCCAAATACATCCCTTTTGTGTTTGCTTTGTCTTGTTCGCTTTTGTTTTTCTTTCCCTGTACTTCACCGCAAGAGCACAAGCCTGCGATCCTACAGTTTGGATTTGTCAAACAATGCTTGCGGTTTAGTGGATGTTTTTTTAGAAGGACTATAAATAAAATAAATGTGATATTAAAGGCTCGTTCTCTAGAAGACAAAACTGCACACTGTAAGTCAAAAATAGTTTGTTGCTTGTTCAAACTACTTATTTAAAATGAGTTGAAACAACACCATTTTAGAGATTTCATTGGGACAACTTAATTATTTTATGTTCAATCCACTAAAATTTAAAAAGTTAATTTAATTCCTTAATGTTATCCAGACACAAACTGGAACCCAGCCTTTTTTACAGTGAAAGCGCATGAAGATTATCAAATGTAAATGCGTTTTTTTGAGAATCATTTGATTAGAGTTGATGTCTAAGATTGAAGGATGTGTGAAATCTTGTTAGGAAAGTTAATATCTGATCACAGTGATATGGGTGATTTTTGAGTGAAGAAGTGAAAATGAAACTACTCATGTGTCTCTCTTTTGACATAGATTGAAAATGTTTTGTTTTATTTTATCCTTGCAAAAATGCAAAAGTCACAGCAGATTTCAGATAATAAAATGACTGGCTTATTTTCTGGAAGTTCTGCAGATGACGTGAGCAAAAAACTCTTGCGGCCCTATCATCCACCTGGCGCAATAAGGCGCAAGACGTGTTTGGCGCGATGTGTTGTTTCATGTGTATTTTCAGACCAAAGAAACCCTAATGTTCATGTTTTTCGCCACGTTGTTTAAATAGTAAATCAATTTGTGCCACTTTGTGGACTCATGGGTGTTCCAGTCTAGAAAGGAGGTGTGTTAAGGCGCATTGTTGACGCGTTGCTATTTTGAGGAACTAAAATAGACCTCACAATTGACCAGCTGAAAGCAGGTCTAAAGTCCAGCGCAGAGCGCGTCAGTTGTGCGCCTCGCTTACACATTGCTTAATACACACAGAATGTGCAGCAATACACAAATATCTTCACAAATGAAAAAGAATTGAAGGATTAAAATATTACAAAAATTATTATTTTCTACATAAATATAAAAACAGGCACTATGGTGGCGCAGTGGGTAGCACGATCGCCTCACAGCAAGAAGGTCACTGGTTTAAGTGCCAGCTGGGTCAGTTGGCATTTCAGTGTGGAGTTTGCATGTTCTCCTCATTTTGCCGTGGGTTTCCTCCGGGTGCTCTGGTTTCCCCAACAGTCCAAAGACATGCGCTATAGGTGAATTGAATAAGCTAAATATGGCCGTAGTGTATGGGTCTGTGAATGTAAGAGTGTATGGGTGTTTCCCAGTGTTGGGTTGCGGCTGGAAGGGCAACGGCTGCGTAAAAACAAATGCTGGATAAGTTGGCGGTTCATTTCACTGAGGCGACCCCTAATTGATAATGGGATATAAATATAAATATAAAAACGAATTTTTTCAGTTTATTCATGACAATTTGCATTTGTATAATGTTATTATTATTAGCAGTATTATTTATTATATGCAAATTTAAATTAGTTTTAATAAAAACAAGTTTAGATTTGTATACCTGTCGGGTTTTGGAGACATATGCATCACCATATAGGGCATAAGAACAGGACATGTGTTTAGATATGTTAAATTATATCTGGAAATTAGAACTGAATTTAGAAAAAGTTTTGAAATTAATCTTTGTGCTTAAAAAATGAAATTAATTATGTAAGCTAATGGATGTCTTTAGTGGAGTGCCTACAACACCGTTTCCTTATCCACAAAAGTGAAGAGGTTGAATGGAGGTGGCTCATTCTTTATTCTCGCTGCAGATGGTCTGTTTAACTGTTTTCTCGCAAGTGAAGCATTCAGTTTTTCCATTCAGTTTTTCCACTTACAAAGTCCACCATGTAAATAGTAAATGTGCAGTGGCGTGACGCAACTGACTCTCAAAGGGAATGGGAGATGAAACTCTGATTGGTTTAATGCACATTATACTCAAAACACACACATAACTCATTAAGGCAATGAGCACAACCCTGTTAGACCATGTGCCTCACCACAAATTGTATTTTTCTGTCCTTAAAATAGCAAAAGTGGATTCAGACACATCCTTAATGCTTTTGCACCATGCACTTTAGACTCTGCGCCTAGATCGCTGAAATAAAAGCCTAGGACTTAGCACGTGTATACACTTGTAGTTCAGTTCTTTTAGTTCTTTTGGTCCAGACCAAAAAAGCAAATAACACATTTACACCTGATTTATTATTTCGCTAAGCCAATAGATATTAAAAATACAGGCAATCTCATTTAATCAACAAGTATGTGCTGGGCCAAATCCACCTGTTGAATTGTTGTGTTTAATGGTATTTTTATGAGCTGTGAACTATTGAAGAGAAAAGCTTGTAAAATGTGTAAAGGATTCAAAACAGTACCACAAACTCCTCCATCACACACAAATGAAGATCTGCTACAAAAGAGAAGCATTTTATTATATCCTGTCATTCTTCATTATGAAATTGGTCAAACTCCAGCAGAGTTCATTTAGAACCTTTTCAGTGAACTTTTTCTATGAACTGCACTAGAAATTGCATCAAAGTCTGAACATATCTGTACACTGAAAGAGGGACCCTGGGCTTTTTATGAGCCAGTAAACCCGAACACCCGAGCAACTTCCTAGCAACAAGCTAACAACCCCACAGAACACTCATCATATAACATGTAAACAAAAACAGTGGTCCCAACGTGTTTCCTGTTTTACATTTTTAATCTCTATAGCAGGGGTGTCAAACAAAGTCCCGAAGGGATGCAGCCCTGCAGAGTTTAGTTCCAGCCCAGGTTCAACACACCTATCTACAGGTATCAAACAAGACTAGAAGCACTCAATTAGTTTGATCAGGTGTGCTTAATTAGGGTTGGAACTAAACTATGCAGAGCTGCGGCCCTCCAGGTACTGAGTTTGACACACTTGCTCTATAGCTTCTGAGAAGCCAAAAAGAGTCATTTATTGATAAATAATGTTATGACAGCTGTTTTAACATTACGTTATGATTGAATTGTCTCTTGTTACAGTTATGAAATAGTTTGAGAACAAGCAGGAAATGTTCATGGGCCGATGACATGACCACATTGAAATGGTCTATACTTATTCTTTTAATGAAATATGAGGGTGTGTCTCAATCAGCTCCTGAAGCCATGAATCAGTAGGTCGTATATATTACTGGGGCACTGGTAAGGGCAGATAAGGACTTGTAAGGGCAGATAAGGGCTCAAAGAATGGAATTTGAACAAAAGCAGAATTATTTTATGAATTTATGAAATTTATGAAAGGTATAAATAATTTAATTGTTTTATACACCAGCACCATTTCAACCATAAAACAATTATAAAGGTTTCCTAAATTGTTTTGTGCTTGTCTAAATGTGTTATTTAATGGCTAAATTTAAATGAATAACATTAAAAAAAAAAAAAAAAAAGCATATTTGGCAAGGCAAGGCAAGGCAAGTTTATTTATATAGCACATTTCATACACAGTGGCAATTCAAAGTGCTTTACATAAACAGGAATAAAAGAAACAATTATAAGAGAAATAAAAACAAACATAAAAATGGTAAGAATAAAAATAAAATAAAATAAAAGCTGATAAAATGTGTTATAAAAGAGTTAAAAAGAAGAGTGAGTTTATAAACATGAGTTAATATTTCATGCCTCATAACTTTCGTTATAGGAGTATAGTGAGCATCGGTGCTCCCTGATTTGAAGATAAATTGTAGGTATTTTCTGGGAGTGAACGTTTTAGTGTACTAAAAGAATATAGCGATTGAGACAGCATTTAAAATGGCTGATTTCCTGATCAGGGCCCTGACTACTAAACACGAGAGCTGATTGAGACACACCATAATTATACAGCATGTCAATGGCAAAAAGATTGAGAGTTTTGCAAGGGTTTCTTTTATGTTTACTAGGAGGTGTGTGTGAGTTTCCCTTCAGTCATTGCCAGAAGCAGACTGACCAACGGCCCACCTACCATTGATTAGTCAAATGAAATTAAAATTAAAATAACAATGAAAAAAAAAAGAAATTCAAATTAAATTAAATCAATTAAGTTCCTGAAAACAACTTTCACCTTTTTACTTGGTGTGATGACACCATTGGAAATCAAATAACTAAATAAAAATCACTAGTTATTACATTAATACTATTAATTCCTGGATTTTTGTATTGCCAAAAACTGTTAAAGAAAGATATTATTATTATTATTATTATTATTATTATATTATTATTATTATTACTAATATTATTCTATTATCATTATACATTATATAACTAAATACAATATTATTAAAAGTCATCTATTATTTGTCAAAATAATAAAACAAAAAATGGTTCAGTGAAAATTGAAAACCATATGAGGCTGCAGCACTGAAGAGTGTTTGATGTACAAAACATTTAATGTACAAAAATATATCTAAACTCGTATTTTAAATAATATAATACAATGTAATGTCATTTTTTTTATAAAATAAATGTAGTTTCTGAAAACAATTTTTCTACTTTTTACTCAATGTGATAACAACACTAATGCATATTAAATTAATACATACATAATACATTGTTGTAATCCTTAAAAGTGGTTAAAAAGTTAATATTATTATTAATATGTTGTACCTATTTTATTTTTGTTATTGTTATTATTATATATTATATATCTAAATGAAATAATATAAAATACTAGACAATACTAATACTAGTCAAATACTACTTAATATTTGTCAAAATAATAATATGGAGAAAAAAAAGATTTATGAGGCTGCAGCAGTAAAGAGTATTTGATTTTTGAATTATAAAATATATCTAAATAATATTTTAAATAATTTAAAATGAAATAAATCTATTATTTTAAATAATGCATTAAAAACTATGCTTTTCAAATTTTTGCACACATTTTATTGTAAATTAGAAAAATGGCATTTGTTCCTAAAATCTCTTTAAGCACAGATGAGAAGCTGAATATCCAGCAGTCAATATTGTTTTCCACCGGGGGGCCGAGAGCTTTAATGACATCACCCTTTTGCACAATACTTTCATCAGACTCACAGTCCGGCCACAGCGCTGCATGAAAAACACACAGATGGTCCACAGACATGGAGCAGCTCTTCATGGTAGCCCAGAAAGCTGCTCACATCACAGCAGGCCAAAAACACTAGGAGCTGGAGGACCACAGTGGAATACACAGACACATCCAACAGCAGGACAACTCCAGCGTTCTGCTCTGTGTCAAGAGCTGCGATTCACGTCTCTAATAATTAGCTTCCAATCGCCCGTTTACTTGTGTGTGAACATTTAGCTTCACAAACAAAAACCACAATCTGTGAACTCAGCATGCTCAATTTTAGTGCAATTAAAAGAAGTGACGTTCTCCTTTAATCTGGAGAACAGAAATGCATGTCTATTTTTAGGACTGATCTTTGTGTTGGATGAGGACCTGAGCTGATTTGGTTGTGATTTAATCACAGTACACTGAAACCTCCTGCCTGCTGGAAACATATTTCTGCGCAGTGAATATTTACTTCTTGAAAGTTTCCAGATTAGCTGGATTTGCATCTAGTGTAAACTGTTTTAGTGAAATATTGTGTCCTTTAAATGATGAATAAATGATATTTTTTGGGCTTTATTAGAAGAGAACTTATCACCATTGACCTTTTAAATCTGAAGTTTAAATGCCTCATAATTAAAATAGATTGTAATGTGGCATGTTATTCAATGCAGTATCATACTGAAGAGCAGGTTTATTTAGCCACACACCAAAATATGTACATTTTATAATGGATTTTTGTGCTGGATGAAGAATTAAGCTTTTTTTATGGCAACACCTTGAAAACCCCTGGCCTGCTGAAGACATACAGTTTTTTCTTTTTTAATTGTTTACCAAATGATGTTTAACAAAGCAAGGATATTTTCACAGTATGTCTGATAATAGTTTTTCTTCTGGAGAAAGTCTTGTTTGTTTTATTTCGGCTAGAATAAAAGCATTTTTTAATTTTTTAAAGTAATTTTAAGATCAAAATTATTAGCCCCTTTCAGCTATTTTTTTCCATAGTCTACAGAACACACCACCGTTATACAATAACTTGCCTAATTACCCTAACCTGCCTAATTAACCTAGTTAAGCCTTTAAATGTCACTTTAAGCTGTATAGAAGTGTCTTGAAAAATATCTAGTCAAATATTATTTACTGTCATCATGGCAAAGATAAAATAAATCAGTTATTAAAAATGAGTTAAGAAAACTATTATGTTGAGAAATGTGTTGAAAAAATCTCTCTGTTAAACAGAAATTGGGGAAGAAATAAACAAAAGGGTTCATTATTTAGGGGGGCTAATAAGTCTGACTTCAACTGTATATGTGCCCATAAAAATATTCTTCTTTAATGTTTTCAAATATAGTGAAATCTTGTCTGAAATTACCAGCATTTGGAAAAACTGTGGATTATTAGGAATTTTTTCCTTTTATCACTGAAAATTTATCACTGTTGCCCATTTAAAGCTAAAAAGTTTTTTAAAACTGGTATTGTTTGCTATTGCTCAGTTCAGTATCATACTGAAAAGTATTTTGGGTTTATTTAGCTCCACAAAAGAGTTTTGTAACTGTCTAAAACATGTCTGTGTTGTTTACTGTAAGTGCAGATCTTTCTGAGAGATCTTCAGTCTACTGTAAATCAGTACTTCAAAAGATTTTCCTGATAAGATTTTCTTTTATTGTTATTCTTATCTTAGATCTGCAAAGTTCACATAGTGTGCCAAGACATCATTTGCGGAAAAATGTGTCAAAATATTTACAACTATATTTACAGAAAGAAATATATTTTCTTATATTTTAACTAATTATACATTACGTCATGTAACTACATTAAAAAAAAATTCATTCATTCATTCATTCATTCATTTTCCTTCAGCTTAGTTCCTTTATTTATCAGGGGTCACCACAGCGGAATGAACCACCAACTTATCCAGCATATGTTTTACACATTGGATTGGGAAACGCCCATCCACACTCTTTCACACACATACATTAAGGCCAACTTACTTTATTCAATTCACCTATGGCGCATGCCTTTGGGCTGTGGGAGAATATATAGAGTACAGCCCTATATATGTGTATATATATAGAGCCCAGACCTAAATCCCATTGAACATCTGTGGAGACATCTGAAAATGGCTGTATACATCATTTCACATCCAACCTGATAGAGCTTGAGAGGTACTGCAAAGAGGAATGGGCAAAAATTCCCAAAGACAGGTGTGCCAAGCTTGTGGCATCATATTCTAAAATACTTGAGGCTGTAATTGCTGCCAAATGTGCATCAACAAAGTATTTAGCAAAGGCTGTGAATACTCATGTCCATGTGATTTTTCAAGTTTTTTTTTTTAATAAATTTGCAACAATTAAAAAAAAATTCACATTGTCATTACGGAGTATTGTGTGTAGAATTTTGAGGAAATAAATTAATTTAATCCATTTTTGAATAAGGCTGTAACATAAAAAATGTGGAAAAAGTAATGAAAGGCTATAAATACTTTCCAGTTGCACTGTGTATATATATATATGTATATATATTTGTACAAACTTGACTTAAATGTGGTAAAAAAAAGTAATTTAATATTTTTTACAAATGAACTGAATGTGTCTATAATGTGAGATCTTTGCCTTTGTATGTAAAGACTATATACTTCGTAATGTACAGTACATACAATGCAATATATAATTATAAAATAAAATAAATTAAAAATAAAATCATTAAACTGTACAACTGCATGAATCATTTTTTCTTCGTCTGCTTTGCGATGATGTTGGTTTTTTGCTCTGCATGTTTTTTTGCAAGTCTGGCAACAACTCTGCAGCTCATTTATCAATGCCGGAACTATCAATCTAGATAACATTCATATCAGCCTCTGAACGCTACACCTGATTTCCCTCAAATAACTGCCTTGCCCATCAGCAGAATGGAAAGAATCCACACAGAAAGTCTTATACTCTTTATTATGAGGCTCGATTATTAGCAACACACTCAAAAAAATAATTTTTGCTACCTATTTAAAATGAGTTGAAACAACACAATTTTTATGTAGTTTTTTTGTGGACAACATAATTGTTGTGATCAATGGACTTCAATTTGTAAAAATAATTGGTAAGACTTTATTTTGATATTCCCTATTGCACATTTTGTTGACTACAAGTTGCATTGCAACTACATACCAATTACTTCTCATTTAAGTGTTAGTAGACTGTCTGCTTAATATCTGCTGATACTGCTCCTTCAACAGACATTTAACTGACTCTAAGAATCTTTGCAAGTATATGTCAACTTACACTAACGATAACCCCAATCTAACAGTCTACTTATAATCTATTGAGAATTAGTTGGCAAGTAGATGCAATCTAACTTCAATTCAACAAAATGTGTTAAAGGGACCATCAAAATAACTTAATTTATTTGTGTTGGGACAACATCAAGCAATTGTGTGGAACCCTGAACTTTTTACAGTGCAGTAACAATCTCTCTGAAAGCGTCTGATACAAAACTCCCTGGTTGTTGTCACAGATCTCATTCGTCTCCTCATCATTGGTTCTTCCTGTTCACCTCTGCTCGCGTGCAAAAGCGGAGAACAGCTTCTGTCAGTCATCTCTCATATCATGATGGTGCCCTCATCCTCCATTCATGGGAACAAACTTTTTTTTCATAACCACAGGCCTAGTGGCACACATTAATCTACTGCGCAACATTGTGTACGTATGCAAGACGGCCGTCTGTCAAGAGTGTTTAATATCTACTCACACATTTTTAATTTGCTCGCCAAGTGACAACAGCCTCATCAAACAGAGCCCTTTGCTGACAGCTTGATGCTTTTGTTATGGAGTCACGGCACAGATAGAGAAATCTGTTTCATGGAGGTCAATGTGACAGAGCAAATTATTGTGACAATTTTAAATTAAAGACATTTATTTAAAACAAACTGCAGGAGCCCTTAATATTTAAAAATAAAATTTAGAGGAATCATCATAGCAAGTTTTTATTACAATGTCATCTTATGTTTTTATTATAAAGATTATTTTCTTTCTTGAGATGAGAAGCTGCAGTTTGTCTTAAAAACAAGCTGTTTACTTTCAACTTGCCAAAGCAAACAACAGCACTGATGTAATCTTGCCTTCAATCTGATAATGACACCTGCCTTGCAAAAACACGACAAGCCTTTTCAGCAAATCTCTCCTTCCAGAATGTTTCCTTCCACAGAATAGTTGTTGAAATGCACTTCCAAACTCAGTTACACCCATTCAACCATTAAACTCAATAACTATTTATGACTGCTAGCCTGGACAACATGTGAATCATTTAGAAATAAATGCAAAAACTAAGCCGTTTAAAAATCATATAATTTTCATTTAACAAAAACAGAGTGACAACAGGTTTAATGTCAAAAAATGGCCACATAATTCTCATCAATTTAGTTTTTTTTTTCAAGGGTTTAGACTTCTTTATAAATATGGGTTTCAAAATGATGCCATATATGACTATTTTGGTTACGTAAAGAACATTGTGTGTGTGTGTATGTGTGGAGATTGAAGAACGTTTTAATAATATAAACCTTTTTGAACCTTTTGTGGAATGTAAAGCTTGAGTTGATGTTAAAGTGTCTTCATGGAACTAACAGAGACCAATGTTCCTTTACATTTTAGGAATGTGAAATATGTGAAGAAGAGGCCTTTTCTTACAACATATGATAAACCAATGCACAGTAGATCATTCAAATATGAATAAATGCATTATCATATATATATTAATGCATGCATTAAAGCTATTTTATTAGCTTGATGATACTGTAATAAACTAATGTGCATTTGAGGTTGAAAGTGAAAGTTTCTGCAATTATTATGAATTTTGCAATTCTTCAGTTCATAAGACTCTTCTTTAGATTTTTCATTGTAATTTCGAAAGATGCAGTTTGCTAATAGGAAAATAATACACAGTATGACTTGATTCTCTGTTACACTTTTGATGAGTTGATCAATTAATTAATAAAAAATTGTGAAACTAAAGGCTGACAGTACAAACAAGCCAAGTTCTGCATTGTGAAATGTAATAAACATATGATATTACCTTCATACCTATATTACATTATGCAGATTCTTTAAAACTTTTCATTCTATCTTTTAAACATTTTGTAGGTTTCTGCATCTATTACATTTAATCAAGAATCCAAACTCATTTATTTACAAATCTCATTTATTTTCATTTATTGCACCTTTCATAGTTTTCATTCTTTCATAGTGTGTGAAGAACATGTTATAATCTAAAAAGCCTTTTTAGACTAAAATTTGAATGTATTTATTGAATGGGATAACCCCTTGAGATGAACCATCTCATTTTTGAGGGTGTCCCAGAGGAAAAAGAACCATTTGTGGAATTAAAGTGTTCCATGGATGTTTAAGGTTGTTTTAAAAATGCTTTGTTCAGATATTTGAAGATATAGAAGGACAGGAACCCAACATTTTTACGGTGCATGTATTGTTCAGGGAAAGTATTGCCTGAGAAAAGCTATATTGTTGTAGGCAATACTTTTCTAAACAGTATTCTGTAATTTCAGGATCTGTAAATAATGTAAATAATATATCTGTAAATTCATTTAATCTCTTAGAAATGTGTGTGTATATATATATATATATATATATATATATATATATATATATATATATATATATATATATATATATATATATATATATATATATGAAGAGTCTGAGATTTTCATTGAAAATGAAAATTTTTCTCAGCCTCCTTTGTTTATGCTGAGTTAAAGGACTTATTCTTTGCCATAAAAGTGATATTACTGAGCCTACTACACACTGGAGCCTGATAAAATGCTCGTTTTAGAGGAAATTTTCAGACAACATTTAGATGTTTTTGCATCTGAAGTTTTCATTAATATTCTTTATTTTTGTGTGTTGTATTTTTTTTGTCTTAAATCTACACTTTTTCTGCTCTGGAAGCACCTGTCACCAAGACAAATTCTTTGAGTGTGTGTGTTTAAACATGCTTGGAAATTGGAAACTTTTTTTATATCTGACAAATAAATGAAATCTGTAACAAAGTGTTTTCAGAAAGAGCCATCAGCACTTGTTGAATTACTTTAGAAATGACTCACCGACACACTCGTTCGCCTCTCTGGCAGTCGCGCGCTGCCAGGGCCGGTCGTAGTGGAAGGGTTTACACCTGTCACACTCCGGGCCCGCAGTGTTGTGCTTGCACTCGCACACTAGGTTCCCTTCCCGGTCCTTCACGCACTTCGACGCGTGCCCGTTACACTTACACCGCCCGCCGACCTGCAGGTCAGACACCGCGTAAAAATACGAGTCCCTGGCGAGCTCCGAGTCGTCCTCGTTCTCATCCCCGAACGTGTGCAGGCGGTTGAAGGTCACTTTGATGTCGGTGGCCGTGACCCAGTCCTGCAGGACGGGCGAGTTGTCGAAGTCGTGCGCGGACGGTCTGCCATCCAGCGTGCTGAACGCGATGAGGCCGCCCGTTAACGGCTGCATGTCCGTGTGAGAGTCCGTGCAGATCGCCTCCTGCTCGTTCTGCTTGGTGATGGCAGCTTTGCTGGGCTTGTTGTACATTTTCTTGCACTGGGTTGAGTAGAACTGAAAAGGCACCCAGGTTTTCCCATAGTCCATGGATTTGAAGATGGCCATGGATTCGGGGCGAGGAGAGCAGAACTGGAGGCTCACATAAGTCACTTCAAACTTCTTCCCCAAAGACAGAGTCAGAGTCACGTTCTGCGGGTATTGCACGTAGTTCTCCGACTGCCAGCAGGTGAGGTTGTGAGGGTTGTTGAGGTCTGTCAGGTATGCGGGCGGATGGGTCTTTTTGGGGTCTGTGGCATCGCAGATGTTGCAGTCCCTCGATCTCTCCTCGCCCTTCTCGGTCACCACGCAGTAGCGCGACGGCGGAGAGCCGCAGGTGCTGGACACGCGCACGTCCTTCCCGAACGCGGAGTTCACGAAGTCAGGGATGCAGCGTCTGGGGTTCCCGTTCTCGTCGTAGCACGGGTCCGGAGGAGAGGATTGAGCCGCGAACATGCTCATCCCGTATCCACCGCGAGCACCAGACACCATCGAGGTGATGGACACCATGGAGACGCACGTTACCAAAATCCTTATCATTGCAAGCCGTGGTCCTCAGGGGTCCCTGAACCTGCACTAATCAACAAAGAAAAAAAGGTTCATTTAAAGTAAATTTGCATGCTTGCGTTGTGTAAAAATGCGTGCGCAAAGAGTTTTACTTTTCCAAAAAACAAAACACAATCACTATACCTCAAAGAGACTGCTTCACCCGGGTGGAGAAGTATGTCAAACCCGTCTAAAAGAGAAATTATAGGGTACTCTCCCTTTCTTTTCTCTCTCCCGGATATGTTGTAATCTCTTTCCCCACTTTCAAGCAATATGAAACAGAAAACCTGCTATTACTTTCCAAGTCTGCCTTTCTTCCTCTGCCTAACTCTTTCACACCTCTGCCTCTCTGTGAGTGAGTGTCGCAGCTCAGCCCTTCTCTCTTTCTGCTCTCTTCAATAGGAAGGGGGTTCAGTCATTTGCCATTCTGCACGAGTAAAGCACTTTATTGCCCTGTGTGCAGGCACAATGGCATTCTTATGTAGTTGCATTTTGAGTCTTAATTATAGAGGAACTTTTGACTGTCTGTGAGAATGAAACTTCTTTAAATCGTGTATTTGACAGCCCTTTTAGAAAGAGTTTTGGTTGGAATAAATAGGTACAAACTGAACGCAGAGATAACTCATTATGTGGAAAAAACGACATAACTTTAGAGTTTTTATTGAACGATGCAATGTATATTTTCCATTGAGTAACGCCGCAGGCTATATAAAGCATCTACATTGGAAATAAGAAGTTGGTGTTGAGAGCAAGCATAAAAGAATGAAACTTACTCTCTTTTCATTATTTAAAAACTCTGGGGAAATAGGTAAGTGACTAAATAAAGAGTCTTACTTGATTCATTAACAATATATTGTTTGGGGAAAATCGTTTAATTAAAATACCGCAAAGGTAGTCCTCTAAATAAACCATTTTAAACAGCAGACAACAGGTCAATACATTGCATTTCATCCAACGTACATCAAGCTAAACCCATATAAATTAATTAATTTATAGACGGCCGGACAGACAGATAGAACTTTTGCAATATTAATGTGTATTGCATATTCAATTTCAAACCCTAATCATCTTACTGGATGCTCCGTTTAATCCATGGAAACGGAAATAAGTAGCATATGCAGATCATAAATGTGAATTAAATTCCAGGCGCAATTCTGCTTACGCAAACCTTTTGGCCACCCACCTTGATCCGCACTTGTTGATTTTGGGTTTCTCACAGTAAAGAAACGGCGACATCTTGTGGTAGAATAAAGAATAATCAGAACAGAGTAGCTCACCGCTTTTTATTGGTTCACGCTAAAAAAAAAAAATCCGAAGAATGGGACAGAATGTTTCGTTAATATGAAGGAAAAAATGTCTACCTTATAGGATTTTTTCCTGGTTTTTTTAGGCTTAGTGACTATATTGATGTTGTTTAGAGTTGATGGAAATGTCTTCTGTAAAATTAAGGGATATGGCTTCTGTTCTATTAAAAGTATAATGATTAATTAAGTAGCTATCTTGTAGGCTATGAGAAATGTATTTGTGGAATACATTTCATTTTATCAGCTTCCAAATCTCGGTCTGTTTTTTAAGATTTTGTTACTCAGGAAACATCATAACTATTTTTAATACAATGAACCAAGATTTATCTTCATCCAGGGTTTTAAATCAGGTTTTAAACTAAGCCTTCTTTTCAGTGCCTCCAGATAGTTCAGGTCACTGCATGTAGACTTTCATGCAAACACACTGTAGCAGATGCACAAAATGTTGACATCCAACAAAAATAATTAACCGTTTATTAAAATGTCCTAATGTTCTAAAATGATTGATAAATGTCAGATTGCAATATTTTGTCACACTATAAAAGTGTTTTTAACTTGTAAACAACATTTATTGGGGTATTTTGTTATTTGAGATTAAGGAAATATAGTCGTCCTATATGTATATAATAAAATAAAATAAAGTATAATATAATAACAGTTTTTCTCATTCCAAATTTCACATTTTTAAAAAATGCATCCCATTTGTTATAGTGCAGAAGAGAAGTAAAGATTTAGTCTGGGAAGAGGCATAAGCCAAAATAAGCATGAATAATAAATATATTAGGCCTAGAATTATAGGTAGTGCTTGATTATTATTTACCATAATAATAATAATAATTAAAGGTATTCAAATGCTCTTAAAGTGTTCTCTCTTGTTGTGTGTCAGTCGTACTTGCCACTGTCCTTGGTGCTGAAGTCATGGATAAACAAGGATAATATCATCTTCACAGGTCTCACTGAAATAACAGGATTAAGACTTTTAGTACTTTTAGTACATGTTTCATTACTGATTCATTTTGCAGCATCCACATTTATTAAATTCAACTGGACTGAGATGGATAAAGGCACCTTGATTCACAATTTATCAAATTTAAAAAGTCCAACCCGTCGCTGTTGACGGTATATTCACACGCTTCTTTTAAAGTCTTAAAAAGCCCAAATCGCCTTATATATCACTGAGACGATTATAACGACAATGTTTTCAAAAACTTGCACTTATTAAATCCGTTTACAAAAGCCCATAAACCCCAAAGATGCATGAGTACATTAGGATAGTCTACATAAGTAGGCCTATACATTAAAGGTTTTATTTATTTAAACTCATAGTCTTTTGGGGCGACACGGTGGCTTAGTGGTTAGCACTGTCACTTCACAGCAAGAAGGTCGCTGGTTCGACTCCCGGCTGGGTCAGTTGGCGTTTCTGTCTGGAGTTTGCATGTTCTCCCCGTGATCACGTGGGTTTCCTCCGGGTGCTGCGGTTTCCCCCACAGTCCAAAGACATGCGCTAGTCTGACATTGCATCGCTGAGTGATGCAATCTCAGCTTGCATCATATAGGCTGCATCCAGATACTATTGGCCATAGTGTATGTGTGTAAATGTGTGTATGGGTGTCTCCCACTACTGGGTTGCAGCTGAAAGGGCATTCACTCCTTAAAACAAATGCTGGATAAGGTTGGCGGTTCATTCCACTGTGGCGATCCCTGATGAATAAAGGGACTAAGCCGATTGAAATGAATGAATTTGATGACTTTTGCGTCCATTCTGTTATTTTTATTTTATTTTCCTTTTTGATTATACTCTTTGAGATATTGTAGCACCCCATCACATGACACCCTGTGTAGAATGGTGGCAGCACATCTCTCCATACAGACTTTTATTTAGCACACAGGTGTTGTGGGTGGTTTCCCATTTGCGTGGTTTAAGAATAGTTCTGATTTTTCCAACAGTGTTGGGTTTCATTGGTGTCACGTAGGCACAATGGATTTTTCTGACTGACCCACTGATGATGAGTCACAGAGAGAGCCTGCTTTAGGTCACTTTGAAAAAAAGGAAGTGAAAATGTGCACGCAAGTCAGCATCGCGCTTTTCATCCGTGTCCTTAATCTAATAACACCGATTAACTTCTTTAATTTAAAAAACCCCGTCTGTAACGATCTGCATAGACCTCCTGAAATGTATTTTTACTTACCACAAACAACTATTGGTTGTTCCCACGCGCAATGAAACTGTCACTATCGGTTTGTTACACAAAAAGCACGCGTTCATCATCCTATTCAATCTAGCCTGTGCATCATATTTTGGAGGGTAATGAGAAGTAACTCATAAAAGCGACTCAGAGTTGTGGACTGACAGGCAGTGCATGTGTTGTGGTAAACATAGGAAGTAAACTGTTTCCTCTCCTATAAAGAGATCTGTGTGCGATTATAACTGTGCAAAAATATTTCCTTTTTATGCGTGGGGGTTGCCGAAACTTTAAAATTATAGGGTAGATCCGGTATTGGTTGGCAAGAATAAATAATTCATTCATTCATTCATTCATTCATTCATTCATTCATTCATGTAAACCGTACTTTGATGTTGTTATAATAATAATAATAATAATAATAATAATAATAATAATTATTATTATTATTATTATTAACCTATTATTATTATTATTATTATTATTATTAGCCTATTATTATTATTATTATTATTATTATTATTATTATTATTATTATTATTATTATTATTATTATTATTATTATTATTATTATTATTATTATTAACCTATTATTATTATTATTATTATTATTATTATTATTATTATTATTATTATTATTAGCCTATTATTATTATTATCATTACTATTATTATTATTATTAGTCTATTTTTATTAGCCTATTATTATTATTATTATTATTATTATTATTATTATTATTATTATTATTATAGTTTGTAATATAGTTTTATATCATTTCTAAGAATAGCTATAGCTCTTTCAGAACATATTTCAGTGTTCAACATTTTATTAACCGTTTAGGTGTCATTAACCAAGTTTACAAAAGGACGTGAAATACGCCGAATGGGTGGGGCTACTCATGCGCTAAGCTTATAGAAGTGTAGTAACTCATCTGTGAAGTGTGAATGAAGAGGCGCACAGGGAAGGTAGGCAGATGTTTATAAATTTACTTTTAGAAATAAACGCTTTTATGTGAATTTCAAGGCACAGAAATCTGCATTTTAAGTTCTTAGGCACAATTACTATACTATAATTAGGCTACTATGTTTTCTGTGTAGTGTATTTTGATTAACTTTATTATCCAAAATATTAAGAGAATAAAACAATGGCAATGCAACTTTTAATTTAACTTATTGTATTGATGACAGCAGTGGATCTAAAATATCAGTCTTATTGTTGAAAAAAATGTACATTTTAACATTATATGTTGACGGTCCTTTATAATGTAATCAATATTAGTGTTTTATAATGTTAAACATTAAACAAAGCACTTATAATAAGGTTGCACTTATAATATTTAATATATTTACAATATTTAACTTACATATATTTGTTAATGTTTAAAAAAAATATTTTTCTGCTCACCGTGGCTATATTCATTTTTTTTTAAATAACAGTAAGATTAAAAAGTATTATTTTAATTTAAAATGATTGTTTTTCTATTCCGTTATTTTAAAAAGTAATTCATTCCTGTGATTTAAATCTGAATTCTTATCATTATTTCTCCAGTCTTTGTTGTCACATAAAATATTAATGTTTGCAAACTTTTGACCATTGCTGTGAGTAAAATATAATTAATAATTGAAAAAGTGTTTCTATCAATCATTATTAAGCACTGAATCAAGAATGTTTAAAAAATAAAATCCCTTAAAAAATGATGTATTTACAGACATTTACAGACATACAATAATAATACAGACAATAATAATAATAATAATATTAATAATAATAATAATAATAATAATAATAATAATAATAATAATAATAATAATAATAATAATAATAATAATAACAATAATTAATGGCTGATGCAGTGGTGCAGTAGGTAGTGGTGTCACCTCACAGCAAGAAGGTCACTGGTTCGAGCCTCGGCTGGGTAGCTTGGTGTTTCTGTGTGGAGTTTGCATGTTCTCCCTGCATTCGCTTGGGTTTCCACCGGGTGCTCCGGTTTCCCCCACAGTCCAAAGACATGTGGTACAGGTGAATTGGGAAGACTAAAGTGTCCGTTGTGTATGAGTGTGAGTCTGAGTGTATGGATGTTTCCCAGAGATGGGTTGCGGCTGGAAGGGCATAAGTTGGCGGTTCATTCTGCTGTGGCGACCCCAGATTAATAAAGGGACTAAGCAAAAAGAAAATAAATGAATGAAATGATAATAATTAATATTAGAGTGATTTCTGAAGGATCATGTGACTCTGAGGACTGAAGTAGTGAAGCTGAAAATTCATCTTTAAATCACTGGAATAAATTATTAAATTAAATTATAAACTACTTTTGAACAGTTGTTTTATAGTGCAATAACATTTCACAATTTTACAATATTAACTGTATTTTTGATTAAATAAATCCAGCCTTAGTGTGCATGATAAGAAACACTTATATTAAAACATTTAAAAATCACACTGACCACAAACTTTTGACCGGTAGTGTATATCTATACATATGCATGTATGTATATATATTTATATATCCTTATATGTCCCTAACTGGTGCTGAAGGAAGAAAGGAGGTGGGGAATTATCCCACTGGCCCACAGTTGGTGCAGGGCAGAGTACCTGTAAAGGAGGGCCAGTTGCGATGGTCCCATCATATTTTGCATATTCTTTTCTGGGTGACCCAGCGACCACTTGGAAAGACAAGTTGGCGACCGAGGAAGAACGGTGACAGCAAGGAAAAACAGCTGACATTTGGGAAAGTCCAAAACTGGGGAGGCTTGGCAGACTGAAACACTACCTCTGTGAGGAGGAACCCGTTGTTTACCGTTATGGAAAGGTATATAATTAGATAACCCCAGGGTCGAGCGAGAGCAGGGGAGAATGATCAACCCACAGGACAGACCAGTGTTATGACCACTCATGATGGACAATTGACTAGGGAACAGCCAAGCGATTTATCCCGGGTCTGCAGATGTGGGAGAATATGCAAAAATGAGAGGGGTCTGAAGATACATCAGTCAAAGATGAAGTGCTTGCAACCTGATCTTAATGTGCAACGCACAGGTTGAGACAGGGGAGAGGCAGGAGGCAAACCACAGTCCCCAGAATCTGCAGGCACATGATGAAGATGGGAACAGGAACAGAGGCATTGGTGTGTCAGAGGACACAAGGCACCAGGTAGTGGAGGGCACACAGGACATTATTCAACTGCAACAAGAGACATGTGTAGGAGTGGTCCGAAAGGAATAGGTGAACTGGCCGTCTGCAGTGGCAATTAAGGAGTGGGAAAAATTTGATCAAGATGTGGATAAGGTGCTGGAAGCAGCCCTGGCAGGAGATGTAGGAAAAAAGCTCAAGGCAATGGCTGCCATTATGTAGAGCATGGGAGCTGATCGCTTTGGAAAGAAAGAGTTGAAGGTGAAAGCAGGGATCCATCTAAAAGAAAATAGATATATGAAGGAAATATCAATGCTCAGAGGAGACCTGCGAAGAGTGAGGAAGGCATTTCGTGAAGCACCAGCAAATGAGATACCAGCGCTCTCAGAGATTCGTGACAACTTGAGGGAGCGCATTAAGACTGCGCAGAGCTGAGTGTCATCGCAGGGACATGCGGAAACTAATGAAGGCGTGGACAGAGTTTGTCAGGAACCCTTTCAAAAACTTGTCGAATATTCTGGGTGAAGTAAGATCAGGGCAGCTGGATGCAAAAAAAGGAGGAGGTGGAAGAGCATCTCCGACAGGCACATAGTGATCCTAGAATGGAGAAAGGGTTGGAGGAGATGGAGAAACTTATAAAACCAACAGCACCAAGTATCCCTTTTAGATCTGAGAAACTAAGCTGGCAAGAGGAACCAAGGAAGGCTAGAGCAAAATCAGCTCCAGGGCCGAATGACATTCCACACAAGGTGTATAAATGTTGTGAAAGGCTGAGGAGACAAATGTGGAAGCTAATGAGAGTGGCATGGAAGAAGGATTTTCTAGCTGATAGTTCGCTGGTGGCTGAGGGATGTTTCATCCCTAAGGAAGGAAATTCCGCAGGAATCAAGTAATTTCTAACTATTTCACTTCTTAAACGTCGAAGGAAAGATTTTTCTTGGGATTCTGGCAAAGAGATTAACATCTTTCATGATGGACAATGGATAGTTGGATACAATATTACCAGAGTAATCACCAAGATCATTGAAGATGCGAAAAAGAAATGTGGTGATCTGGCAGTTTTGTGGCTTGATTTAACAACCTACCATGTCCCAGAGCGATTTGTATAGGTCAGACCTTAATGATAAGGAAAGCTTGAGGTAAATGATTGTCCAAGTAGATACCTGGATGACATCTTTAGAGAAGAGTGGCCTACCTGGCAAATATAAGGCCTGGGGGTACCAGCATGGAGTACTTCCTAGACTGCTCTGGCCTCTACTTGTTTATGAGGTGCCTGTCTCTACAGTGGAAGGACTGGAAAGGAAGATGAACACTTATCTACGACGGTGGTTGGGTGTGCCAAGAAGCTTCTGCTCCATTTGTCTACATAGCACAGACTGCAAGCTACAGCTGCCAGGCAGACATTGCGGTTAGAGCAGGCCACAAATGGTCAGCTAATAAAGCACTATGGGGAGCTGAGGAACGACTGCAGCATGTTGAAATTGTTGGGAAAGTAGCGAAGGGAAGGCTTGGACTGGGCTGCTTCACTAGCACGAGCTGGAACAAAGCAGAGGAGGAAACTTAGCGAGTTAAAGCTGTTGGCATGGAAAAGCAGGGCAGCTGGACAAGATGGGAGGGCGTAAGAGAAAGGACCCTGTCATGGCAAGACATTTGGAGCATGGAAGGACAACGAATAAAGTTCCTGCTGTGTTCGGTCTATGATATTCTGCCGACTCCGTCAAACCTTCAAATCTGGGGGATGGTAGAGAGGCCAAGCTGCTCACTGTGTGGAAAGCAGGCAAATCTTGACCGTGTCCTATCAGCATGCCAGTCAAGTTTGGCAGACGGGAAATTCCAGTGGCAGCATGATAAAATCCTCTCTCAGTTGGAGGATGGATTGGAGCAGGCAAGGAAGAAGGTGAAACAACATTCTGATGGGCATTGCTTTATTCAGTTTATTAGGTCAGGAGAGAGGACTGCAGCAGGATGAAGGAGAGGAGGGGTTCTGACCTCACCAAAGGATTGGGAAATGCGGGCAGACCTTAAAAAGCAGCTTAAATACCCAGAGGAAAAGCACACACTAGCCTCAGACCAGATATTGTCCTCTGGTCTAGAGGCACCGAACAGGTGGTGCTTATAGAATTTACAATACCCTGGGAAGAAAGATTGGAGGAGCCCATGAATGCAAGCTCAAGAAATATCAAAGTCTTATACATGAGAGCCAGGAGAATAGATAGAAGGCCTGGAATTTACCAGTAGAGGTGGGTTGTTGGGGGTTTGCGAGGCAGTCACTCTGGAGAGCCCTCGGAGTGCTGGGAATTGAAGGAATGACCAAGAAACGGCTGGTAGGAAAGGTCACTGAAGAGGCAGAAGCAACATCTCGCTGGATTTGGCTACAAAGGGAGGTTCGGTGGAAAAGCAAACCTGTTGAAAGACAAACCATATCATAGAGTTGTGTGTGTGTGTGTGTGTGTGTGTGTGTGCGTGCGTGCGTGCGTGCGTGCGTGCGTGCGTGCGAGTGTGCGAGTGTGTGTGCGTGTGTGTGCGTGTGTGTGTGTGTGTGTGTGTGTGTTTGAAAGCCCTGCATTGATAATTATTTTACCCGCTATTGTTCTCAGTTCTGTTTCTGTAAGTTTTAATTGGCCAGTAATATGAAACCAGAAGTTGAACACATCCTTATTTAAAGAATGTCAGAACAATGTATGAATGTGTCTCAGTGTAATAATCTAATCAATAAAACAAAATAATTTAATTAATTTGTTTATTCATGATTTCCAGGATTTATTACTACTATTTTTCAGAAACCTATCAGTCACTAAAAACGTATTAGTGGTCATTCAGTACTGGTATGGTCTTATACACAAAAGGATCAGTATGTTACTTACTGTTTCCTTTTCATCATTTCAAAGGCAGTGTAAAACCTTGGTGGAGCTTGGGTTTTGAGCTTTGCAAAGGTGTGATGTCTGCTTTTATTTGCATAGTAAAAGAGATAAAACACACAGCTTAGTGAGAGATCACCTATAGTAGTCTGTGTGGAGTGTGGGTTTCAGAGTGATGTGGGTTTTTCTGCTGTCCACGCTTTTGAAAGATGAAAAAAAGAGACAGCCTAAAAATATCTGCTTGCTTCATTTAGCCACACATTTGTACAGCAGGAAACGATTGGGTCTCGTTTTCAGTCTGTCAGTGTTCAAAAAAGAGACTGACAGCATGTGTGAATGTGGCTGCAGTAAAGTGTCTGTTTTTTTCCTTTCACCAAAGGCAGGCGGTTCCACAGACAGTTTGAGGAAAAGAGCCTTCTGACGGTCAGGATTAGTCAAATATCTTCTGTCATCACTAGAGGAACAGAATTATTGAAGTTTCAGTGTTTCTCGTGTGAGCAGGAGTTTTATGCGTAGAAGGTAAGCTTGTGGGATGTGCTTTTACTAGCATGTATTTCAACATTATTTTTGTATGTGTAATCAAAGAATAAATTATTAATATATACTATTTTCAGTAGGACAAGAGCATTCTTACTAAAAATGGATGTTTAGAATAAGGAATTAAACAACAAAAGTGTGATTTACTAACATAACATTTTGTTAGTTTTAGTAATCCACAGGGAAGACGTATATAAAATTATGATCAAAGCTGTTTGTTTATGTCAGTTAACTTTCATGGTCTGAACTTCTCATTATTTGAGAGTTGAATTCACCTACAACTGCAAACACTGTAAAGAAATTCTTGTTGCCCTAGTCGTCCCAACTTACCTTAACCAAACGAACTAAAATATTAAGTTCAATTTTGTATAACTTAAAAAAATTTTACTGAAACCTGCTTAACTTATTAAAATATGTTACATAAAACAACATAAAGCAACATAAAACATTTGTCTTTACTCTTTGACATATATACATATACATACAGTACATACATTATATTTATATATATATATTGCTTTATAGTGTACTTTATATTTATTTAGATAATTCACCCAGTAATCTTCATTTTCTCAACAGTCAACCGGATTTCTAAACACGTTTGAGTGTCTTTCTTTTGTTGAACACAAAAAAAGATGTTTTGAAGAATGTTAGAAACCAGTAGCCAATAACTTCCAATATATTATGGTGGTCAATAGCTACTGGTTTCCAATATTCTTCAAAATATTTTCTTTTATGTTCAATAGCAGAAAGAAACTCAGACATGTTTAGAACAAGCAGAATCAGAGACAATCCTACGCTCTATGTGGCCCTACGAGGCCTTCTGTAACTTGCGGGGACCTAAGCACTGTGCAAAATCTGAGCGGAGAGCAAGTAAAAGATGGCAGAATTTTCATTTTTGGGTGAACTATCCTTAACTATCCCTTAATATATGGTAGTATATTGCTGTAGTGCTTTATATGCTTTACCAATTAAAATTTGGGAAGAAATCAAAAATGTATTAGCCATGTCATTAAATAACAATTTACTAATTACTGTAAAGTGTTTGACATACAGTAAATAACAAAAGAAATTGGAAGATTTTTCTTCTCTCTTTTAGAAGCTGCGTGTTTAGTTTGCTAGTTTTCGAGACTTTATGATTAGCTGTATTTTATGATTTGAATTTTGTATTGTATTATTGTATTATATTGTGCTGTTGTAGCCGAAATAAAACTAAAAATGTCGTAGGAAATTCTTTGAAAAATTTCTTGCTCTGTTAAAGATCATTTGGGAAATATTAAAATAAAAAAATATACACGGTTGATAATAACTTTGTCTTCAACTATATACTGTATATATACACTATGTACTATAACTATAACTATATATATATATATATAGTTATAGTTATAGTACATAGTGTATATATACAGTATATAGTTAAAGTCAAAGTTATTAGCATATATATACATATATATATATGTATATATATATATATATATATATATATATATATATATATATATATATATATATATATATATATATATATATATATATATATACACACATATGAAGAGTTCCAACTCTAAAACCTCTAAGTGCCATCTGAAATTTCTTCTAAAATTACTGAAATTAGCATTTTTCTCAGGCTGCTATGTCTTGATTCAGTAATTTCATTGTTATGGCAAAGAATAGGCTATTTTCATCGATAATAACATGAAAAAACTGAACATAAACATAAGAGCCAGAGGATAGCAGATATATATATATATGTACAGTTGAAGTCAGAATTATTATTAGTCCTCCTGAATTATTAGCCCCTCTATATATTTTTTCCTCATTTTCTGTTTAACGGAAAGAAGATTTTTTTTCAACACATTTCTAAATAATTGTTTTAATAGCTAATTTATAAATAACTGATTTATTTTATCTTTGCCGTGATGATGGTACATAATATTTTACTAGATATTTATATTACTGTAGTACTTTAGTATAAATTTCGCATTTAAAAGTTTAATTTAAAAGTTAGGAACAAAGTTGGAAACAAACCAAAAAAGTATTAGTCATGTCATTAAATAACAATTTACTAATTACTATAAAGGCTTTGACATAAATAACAAAAGAAATTAGATGATTTTTCTTCTCTCATTTAGAAGCTCCGTATTTATTTTGCTAGTTTTCGTATTTTATGACTTGTATTTCTGAGAATTAAATTTCTCATTGTTTTGTCCCTGCAATCTGTGACATGCAACACAATAATGGTTGAGAAGGTGTGTGTTTTAGTTGTATAAATAAGAATATACAACTCAATGTAGCACATCATTTATGAGAAATAACAACATTTCTCTCGTGCAACATAAAACCCCAGAGGTTTTCACCCTTTTGAGTTCTGCTTCCTGTGCCGAGAACTGTGGGGGTCTTTTCTTCATCCGTGTTGTGCTTTCTAAATCGAAATTGATCTTAACTGCAGGAAATCTCAATGTAGGTGATGGCAGAAAAGGTATATCTTGCTAAAGAGATAATATGATCAAGTTTGATCTAATGTCAGATATATAATTGCTTTTTTTTTTTTTTGCCTTTTTTTTTTTTGCATTGCAAAAGATGCCTTTTCACAGTAGACCTTGAATGTGTGTACACACTTACACAAGTGCATGTTCTCTTTTGTGTGCTTGCAGACATGAAGGAGCTTTCTAACTGACTCATCAATGTCATGTGGATTTTATCTGAGCTGTGAACCCCACCATGGAAGAAACATGTACTAAAAGCATTCTTTCTTCACACTTGTTGCGTCACACTTTTTGAGTTGCATTTTATCGGTTATGTCAGTTCAATGGGGTCAGTTTATGGAAATATTTCTTTCAGAGGCTTTGATTTTGATTTTAAAATGATAATAAAATCATAATATTATTAATATACGGTCATAATATTTAATATTTTTATATGTATATTATATTTAATTAATAATGACAGGATAAATTAATTTTGTCAAAAGGGGAAGTTGCATTATTTTATTTAAAATACGAAAAAGAATCTTGAAAAAGTGCATATATAAAGTTTATTGGCATTATGTTAAGCTGATTTCAACATTGATGATTGAACAGCCAGTTTGATTATACAGACATTTGTAGTATTAAAATGATTTGAAAAGATTGAAGTAATGATCCTGTAAAGTCAGCTTTTTTTATTTTATATTTTTATATATTTCAATACAAAGCAGTCATTTACATTACAACATTATTTCATATGATTGCAGATTTGAGTGTATTTTTGATTAAATAAACGCAGCCTTGGTGAGCATAGGATGATTTTTGATCAGTAGCGTGCTTCTTGTATTTATTTCTTCCTCTAAAATCAGCTAAATCAGCTATTGAACACACTTGTTCATGAACTGAATGTGTTGTGTGAACTGTTTTGCAGTCGGTGGTGTGTCACCAGTTGTGGTTTCTAGTCTCTACCACAATATCTACTCCATCCTCAGAGAACTGGACTGTAAACCCCAAGCGGGATGCGCCTCCAATAAAGGTGCTTGCTTTCTTCAAACTAAACTAAAATGTATTACAAATATATACTTATATATTAAATGTGTATATAGACCGTAGATATCATGTTTTTCATTATGTTCAATGAGATGGTTAATGGTACCTAAAATGAAGATTTTATTTCTCCAAAACCGTCCACTTTTGTAGTTGCCTTTGCAGCATTATTATTTTATTTTATTGTTATTGCAGATCTACATCATATGACAGCTTATGCTAATCACACCTACATATACTGTGGTTGAAGTCAGAATTATTAGCCCCCCTGAATTATTAGCCCCTTTGTGCATTTTTTCCCCCATTTTCTGTTTAACGGAGAGCGGATGTTTTTCAACACATTTCTAAAATATTTTTAATAACTTATTTCTAATAACTGATTTATTTTATCTTTTCCATGATGACAATAAATAATGTTTTACTACATATTTTTAAGACACTTCTTTACAGCTTAAAGTGACATTTAAAGGCTTTACTAGGCTAATTATGTTAACTAGGCAGGTTAGGGTAATTAGGCAAGTTATTTTAAAACGATTTGATTTGTTTTGTTCTGTAGACTTTGAAAAATATATATAGCTTAAAGGGGCTAATAATTTTGACCTTAAAATGGTTCATAAAAAATTAAAAACTGCTTTTATTCTAGCTGAAATAAAACAAATATAACTTTCTCCAGAAGATAAAATATTATCAGACATACTGTGAAAATTTCCTTGCTCTGTTAAACATCGTTTGAGAAATATTTAAAAAAGAAAAAATATAAAAGGGGGGCTAATAATTCTGACTTCAACTGTATATATATATATATATATATATATATAGAGAGAGAGAGAGAGAGAGAGAGAGAGAGAGAGAGAGAGAGAGAGAGAGAGAGAGAGAGAGAGAGAGAGAGAGAGAGAGTGTGTACTGTTCATTCATTTTCTTTTCGGCTTAGTCCCTTTATTAATCTGTGGTTGCCACAGCGGAATGAACCGCCAACTTATCCAGCATTTGTTTTATGCAGCGGATGCCCTTCCAGCTGCAACCCATCACTGGGAAACACATACACACTTATTCACACACACATACACTACGGACAATTTAGCCTACCCAATTCACCTGTACCGCATGTCTTTGGACTGTGGGGGAAACCGGAGCACCCGGAGGAAACCCACGCGAATGCAGGGAGAACATGCAAACTCCACACAGAAACACCAACTGACCCAGCCCAAGCTCGAACAAGCGACCTTCTTGCTGTGAGGCGACAGCACTACCTACTGTGCCACTGCCTCGCCTTGAGTGTACTGTAATAAGTAATGAAAAAATAGATGAAAAGCAATCATTTAAAGTTCATTTCTTTAAGTATACTTAATGCACATTTATAAGTATATTTTATGTACAAAAGTGTGATGTTATTTTTGTACTAGTGGTATACCTGTAAGTATACAATTTCAATAGTACCTGGGACTAAACTGACCCACTTTTTAGTTCATAAATGCACATTTTTAATTACAATTTAAGTGTCACAGCTGCAGATTTTAGTATGCAAATGGTCATTTGTACTGTAACTATTCTATAAACAAATGTGAAATATAAAATATAACTTGTTAAATACTTAAAGCACAGTTTATCGTTTAAGAGATTAATAATTATATTAGTCTTGTAGTTTTTATACTGCAAGTATAAAAGTTTTTCTAAATATGGTTGACCCAAAACATAAGGATTTACTCACTCTCCGGCCACCAAAGATGTTGATTATTAAAATAAACACGCTTAAGGTTATATATACGTACAATCTAAAATGTGGTTTGAGAAGTCTTGGTTAATTTAGCATTGTGCAGCTACCTTTTTAACAAACAGAGAGTAGAAGATAGATGTAGAATAGAATAGCAAGTGCTATAGTTGAAGGATCGAGTGTTAACTTGTTTTTCAATGTAAACTTGTAGCTGAAAAAATATTTAATAGGCTATTGATTCAGTAGTAAACACAACTACAAGATAAATATAGTGAAAATACTTTTCTGTCCTTTTAAGTATATTTTGATTTTAAAAACTTGATTTCAAGTCAAGCAATACTGTAATTTTAAGTTCTTTAAAGAAATACATAAGAAGAACACATTTTTTTATTTTTACTCCATTTTGATAATGAATATTTTTATCCATTTCTCAGTGAATATAGGCAGTGTATTTTGGTGCATTTAAACAAAACAGATTAATTAAACAGATATTTATTAAAATAATGTTTTAGTCACCAAACATATTTAGAAATTGAAAGATAAAACAATTAAAGCAAGTAAAGTAAGCAAGCAAAATATTGCAAAAAAATACAACCCTCAAAATTTCAACTACTTTTTTTATTATTATTAAATTCTTTTTGCTTTTCTTGATTTTTCCTCTTTTTTTATTTGTATTTAATATTTTTCTATAACATACATTTGGGTGTACTAGTTTTTGGACTGTTATTGTAAGTTATTTTGTTAGATAAGCTCGAGATTTGGCTTCAGTACTGACTAATCTAATGTATATGTTATTCAAAATATGAATTTTAAAGAGATTTGTGAGGGGTGTACTTATATATGCTGAGCACTGTATATATTACCATATAAAATGATTCATAATGATTAAATGATTCATAAAATCTGATTTACTACAGTTTGCGGTAGTCAGTTTTCTGGTATTGATGTCATATTTTCATACCCAATAAAGCATGTTCTGAACTATTTTGCACTTAAGCATGCTGGAGAAGATGAAATGCAGAATATAGTAGAAAAGAGAGTCATTTTTCCACTTGTGTTCATTTGTTTGGAATGTCAGAAATCATTAACATACCAATTACTAAGCCACATTATTTTTCATTTGCACTAGATTACCAAAAAAATATGCATCTTTAGTCAAATGATTTATGGAATTGATTGAATTCTGATTTTAATTGTGTTAATTGTTTGTTTTATTATTGCATATATTTCAAAGCTGTCTCATCTGTTTTCCTATAGGCATGTTGAGATGGACTCTTCATAACCGGGTGGACAGAAATCCATCTATCAGTGTCCCTCTGGTCAGGGTTCTGATAAAAGAGCTTGAAAAGGTTTGATCCTCAAATATTTTTTATCCTGCTGTTCCAAACATGCAAAGATTTCACAATAAGAGTCACGGTCATGCTGTTTTTGCTGTGAATGATGAGCTGTTGAATCTTTCTCTCGTTTTCTCTGATTTTACTCCAGGCGGAGAGAATCGATTCCAAGATTCGCATCATTCCTTTACTTCACACACTTGTCTACACAGTCCTGCAGGTCTGACTTCCAGCTTTGTTTGTTTCCGTCTGTGAATGTTTTCTTTGTTTTGTTTTGCTATTGTTGTACAATCACTGATATGGAACACATCTGTAAAGCAGGTTCCCGTCACAGTTGTTATAGTAACCTTGTATCTAAAGGGGAAATCAACATTGGTTTGTTTTTCAGCCATGTGCAATGCATGTTTCTCATCAGGTTCTCTGCTTTATTTCAGTCTGTATTTATTCCTGAAGACCTCTATCGAAGAATATATTTATGCCTGAAACGTTTAGTTCTGTTACCTGCACCATACAGTGCAATCGCACTTGACTATGCAAGACAGATGAAAATGGAGCAAAGTGCACCAGGTAACACAGAAAAAAATAAATAAAAGCATTCGTGGTCATTGTTTTGTATGTCGTGTGATGAAAGGACTAGTGGTGAATAAACCTTTAATTGTTTCGGCCACACTTTACAATAAGGTTTCATTAGGTAATGTACAGTATTTGCTAAGAATAACTTATAATGAACAATACACATATTGTACAGCGGTTATTAACCCTCGTTTGATTTCCTATTGCATTGGTAAAATGCTACTTCATGCTTGTTGACATTAGTTAATGCACTGAAAGTTTACATGAACTAACAATGAACAACTTTATTTCCATTAACTAACATTAACAAACAGTGAAATAAATGCATTGCTCACTGTTTGTTCATGTTAGTAAATAAATGACCTAACATTAACTTATAAAGCTTATTGAAAAATGTTACCGTTAATTCTGTATACCTAAAAATAGTTGCCATCATATTTAGGACAATAATCAATTGATTATATATTACAAGTGAAGCGCCAACATACAATTTAACTGTCATTTAAAATCTTTATGCTTTGCCACTATCCTTCAAAACACTTGGTTTTATAATTTGTTTCTAAAGTAGTTTTTATTCATTTAAATTTATTCGTTTGTCAATTTGTTTACAAGTACATGTTGTTTTCTTTTGACTCATTAAAGGTCTCGTGAAGTGCTTTAAATTGTGCATTTTTATTTGATGTTTGACGTAATCTCAACTGAAAAATGAAGAATTTTTAAAAAGTAGTCAATAGCGTTTTGTTTAACATTCCATTTAGACAGAAGTGACAAACTGCAAGCTTTGCATGTTTATATTGGTTTTATATCTTCTAAACGCAAATTTTGTCAGTGCTTTGAAGCACATCAACTTATAAATTACTAACAGACTGAAACTAACATCTACATTTTTTTATTTTAATTTCATGGGACCTTTAATGAGAATTAAGAAACATTAAAGACATGTTTATATTTAGTAACAGTTTTCTAAAAAACAAACTTGATGCAGATGGATCTTCAGATTTTTTTTCTGGTGACATTTACAGTAATGTACATTTATTATCAGCGGTGGAAAGAGTATTGTAAAGCCTTACTCAAGTAAAATGTAGTGCAAGTAGAGTAAAAAAATCTGCTGTGAATATTACTCAAAGTATGAGTAAAAAGTATAAAAATGTTGTAAATATAAAAACAGTAAAAAGTATATCTTATATTAAAAAGAGTTATGAGTAGTACAGTAACAGTATTATACTGTGAAATGCCTTTACATGCAATTTGTGCGTATATGTGTGTGAAAACATACTTAAGTGAATTAAGTGATTGTCCATAAGGCCATTAGGCCATTTCAGACATCATACATAAGTCATCCAGTTAAAACAGTCTCTGGGACATTGCGTGTGATGCTTTTGGGCGTCTTCTTGGACACTTTTAATCCATTCAGATGGTTTGCTGCATTTATATAGCGCCCATGTCTTGAGGTTGTTCAGTATGATGTAATTAAGTTTCTATGTGTGATTTGATTGGACAGGAATCACAGGACTTTTTGTTCTACTTTAGCCAATCCCCATAGGCAAGAAAAAATTAAGTAGTCACTGCAGGTTGAAGGAAAGTAGTGGAGTAAAAGTACCAATACAGCACTAAACATGTACTCAAGGGAGAGTAAAAGTACAAGTTTTTAAAACTACTTGGCAAATTACAATTCCTGAGAAAACCTACTCAATTACAGTAGTTTGAGTTTTAATTTGTTACTTTACACCACTGCTTATTATACCTGATTAAATTTACTTCTAAAAGAAGTTTTTTACATTGGTGCATCATTTTTGGACATTTACTTCATTCGAAAGAAACAGCATGGGCTCAAACGTGCCCTTTTTGAAACTAGTTTCTTCATTTGTGCATTTCATTCTGTGGAAGTCCCATCATGTCACATTATTCAGGTGATGCTTTCAATTTCTTATTTCCAGGAATACTGTATCAGCGGAGAGTCATTGCTGAACACAACCTATGTAATGATCTTTATCCACTCCATGAGAAGTAAGTACAATATTTCTGTCACATTTTACACTATTCCACTTAATGATTTTAAATGACAGTGTATTAATTATTTTGATGCTTCATTGTGGTCCCTAAAATGAGTCTTTTAACATCTAATTAAATGATCATTGTCCTACATATGCTGCTTTCATGCTGTTGTCACACTGATTGACCTTTTTTTGGGTGTTTCTTCTCAAAATATGCAAAAATCTTAAGCAACACGACTTTGTCAGCATTGATAATATTCAGAAATGTTTCTTGACCACTAAATCAGCCTAGAATAATTTCTAAAAGGTCATGTGACACTTAAGACTTGAGTTATATTGCTAAAAATCAACAAAGATATGTTTAAAATATATTGTAAATGCTATAAATGTAAAACCAGATGTTTCTTTTTCACTTTGTCCTTCCAGTTTTCTTAATCTATTAATAAATGTATAGTCTGATTTAGATCTTATTTCAGTTCCTCATTATTTCATATTATTATTTATAGATGTTTGAGGTAGATTCTTATTAGTGACTGGGAATAGCTATAGTACGTATTTAAATGCTACCCGCATTACCAGCCCACATCGGTCTGTAAGTGAAACCGTAGTGACTCATTTATGACTTTATCATACATTTCTCAGCATTCTCAGATATTTTGCTTCATTTGTGGTATGCATACCTGTTATTTTCAGTCATATGTTGGGCCTTTAAACAAGCAGTAACTGACTATGCGTGATTAGTTGCTTTTTTATCGTCTTTGTATTGATCTTGTGCAACCCTCTCGCTGTGTTTCTTTCATCAGGGTGTTTGTGTTCATAGATCCCGCTGTGTTTCCTCTGTCTCTGGTAAACGCGCTCAAAGCTGAGGTGGAGTGCGGGGATCCTGCTGGGGACCCACTGATGTACAAACGCAGAACTTTACTGCACACGATGCTGGCTGGGTTAGGAAAACAGTGCAGGATTGACAGGCTCACACAGGCTCTAGAGGTTTGTGCTTGCTTTAAGTCATTTGTAGAGCATCACTGCATTCATGATCTACCGAAATTGAGAATATATATTATGTATGGTTCAAAGACAGGACATCACCATGAAATTATAGTACAAAAATGATTGTAAATTGTGATTACAAAAGTGAAGCATTTTTAATATGTAAAAATCATTTGTGCAAAAATAAAAGGTCAAAATACAATCACCAGCCACTTTATTAGGAACTCAATGCATTTAGGCATGTAGACATGGTCAAGACGATCTGCTGCAGTTTAAACTGAGCATCAGAATGGGGAAAAAAGTTGATTTAAGTGACTTTGATTGTGACATGGTTGCTGGTGCCAGACGGGCTGGTCTTAGTATTTCAGAAACTGCTGATCTACTGGGATTTTCACGCACAACCATCTCTTATAGAGAATGGTCCCAAAAAGAGAAAATATCCAGTGTGCAGCAGTTCTGTGGGCGCAAATGCCTTGTTGATGCCAGAAGTCAGAGGAGAATGGCCAGACCGGTTGGAGCTGATAGAAAGGCAACAGTTACTCAAATAACCACTGGTTACAACCGAGGTCTGCAGAAAAGCATCTCTGAATGCACAACATGACTCATATTTTTGTCAAATTCTCCAATTTTAAAATACCAAAGTTGTATAAAATAAAGTGCTGCCATGTTTTCAGCCATGTTTATATTCAGTTTTAGACAATATCATTTGTTTTAAGGCAAAACCAATGTTGTATGAAATCAATAATTGGTGAACCTAATGACACCAAATGAAAGTATTTGTTATTCTGACCAATTGTCATTTCATGATAAAAAGATTTTATTTATTTGACAGTTGAAGAAAATGTTATCAAATCCTTAAAATGACCCAAATATTAACATTTTACTCAAAGCCACACCTAATAAATAAAGAGTAACTGAAACCTTCCAAATGGTCATTCTATTTTTCTATATCTGTACAGGGCAGTTTTTCTCAACCATGTTCCTAAAGGACCACCAGCTCTGTACATTTCCATGTCTCCATCTCTCCTAACACACCTGATTCAGATCATCAGCTCATTAGAAGACCGAAAGACCTGTAATGGGTGTGACAGACAAATGAGACATACAAAACATGCAGCATTGGTGGTCCTCCATGAACATGGTTGAGAAGCACTGCAGTAGGACTTACATGAAGTCTAATTATGATCCTCATAGTCTAAGACGTCCATTAAGCCCTAATTTTTTTTCATTTCAGCATTCAGGTGATGACTTAGAGCTGTACTTCCAGGATCTAGTCTCCCTCTTAGAGCAGAGAGCAGAAGATGGAGCTTCAGATGATAACCAGTACAACACACGGTTACAAGAGATCTACCAAGACATCCTGAGCTCTGCCAAAGGTAGAAATGTCCTCATCACAATCCAATAAGACAATATTGAATCCAAGCTGATGTCTAGTCTTTTAACACTTCTGATCTGTTAAGATCCATCATGTCCCGCATTTCAAGTGGAAACTCAGCTGCCTGGTCCTGAGGTCAGCTTCCACGTGTGGACCAAAGAGGATGAGATATGTGAGCTCAACCACTTTTCCTTCAACAAATGCTTAAAGTGTCTCTAATATGCTTTTTCAGAGCTTTCAAATTTCATATTGGCGTTTTTTTACAATTGGTTTACATTCATACAAGGTCAAAAACACTTTCTTTTTCTCATAATATACACTGCAGCATCAGCTCATTCCTCACAGTGTCTGAAACAAATTGTTCTCTCTTAACTCTGCCTTTCTGAGACTCTACACCGCTTTGGTTTGCCAGATGGCTCAATTTGTTTAGATTGCTTTGCCACTTACAGCTAATAGGAAACCAAACATTCATTACTTTATCTGTATTTCAGCTCTTCTTCAGCAACTGTAAACATAGTAAGGGGTCGTTTACATGCATGTTCTTAACCCAGTTATACTTAACCCATTGCTTCCCACACATAGACTTTACTTTGGTGGGCCGCCCAGGTTTATTAACGGCCGCCCAAGTATATTTGGTGGTGACACACGAAAAATACTATTATTTTCATCCTTTTACACTCCAAGAAAACCAAACATTCTGCGATTGATTAACCAGTGGAAAATGTCTCACTCTGCACGTTTTCTACTGCTGGTTCTGTGAGCGCGAGAAATGTCAACACTCGCATCTCATGTGCTTTGCAGATCCCACAGAAATGCCCCTTTTGTGCCAAAATGCATCCGAACTTAGTTTCTGAATCTCCTAAAATATCCGGGTTTCAGGTTTTACTTTCGCTTTCTAAAGTTGCCGCTATTTGTATGCATTTTACAATATGCATTACGTTTTCACAGCTGACTGCGCATGCACAGCCCCAAGAGAAACATTAAATGATTAATCATTTAATAAACAACTTCAAAAAATTGTACTATATACTCGGAGAGAACAAAATATACTGGCTGCAAAACATTTGTACATCATTAGAAATGGCTAATCAACTAATTTGCCTTGTTTAAATAATCTACACCTTTTATTCTAGTAATTATTTCTAAAGCACTGCTTAACCCTTTCACATGTGAGTTTTAATTTTGAAATTCATTTAAGTTTCATTATGAAAGTAAGTTTTATTTATGAAAAACCCTGTGTGCTTATTTCTATGGCTCAATACGAGCCAGCAGATGTTTTGCAGTAAGGGAGGAGAAAATAAACCTCAATCTTAGATGCTTTCTTGAGGCAAATAATTATCAAAATTCAATTCAATTCAATTCACCTTTATTTGTAAAGCGCTTTTACAATGTAGTTTGTGTCAAAGCAGCTTCACATAGAAGATTCAGTAAATTGAAATAGTGTAGTTCAGGTTTCAGTGTTTAAGTTCAGTTCAGTTTAGCTCAGTTCAGTGTGGTTTAATAATCACTACTGAGAGTCCAAACACTGAAGAGCAAATCCATCGATGCGCAGCTCTACAGATCCCGAACCATGCAAGCTAGTGGTGACAGCGGCGAGTAAAAAACTTCACCAATTGCCGAAAGTGAAGAATCAAAAACCTCGAGAGAAACCAGGCTCAGTTGGGCACGACCATTTGTCCACTGGCCAAATGTCTTGTGCAGATCTGCAGTCAAGGCGCCGGAGGCTGGAAGCTGGACCTCAGCGAAGACTCGTCTGTCCCTGGAGCATCGCAGGAATCAGTCTCATGCTCTCCACTCCTCCATGACCACCACAGCAGCTGCTCAAAATAAGGTCCAGGATAAGGAAACCTTGGGATCATCTCGTCGCTGGTCTTGGATCGAACCAGTGGCGCTGTGTAGTCTGAGGGCCTCAGAATGAGTATCCCCAGGTGGAAATAGAAAATAAAGAGAATAATTAGCGTAGCAATGTGTTCGCAACTCATGCAGCAGAATTTGAAGAGCTACATTCAAAAAACTTGAAACGATAATATATGACACTGACAAAAGCAAATTGGCAAAACATGTCCTTTTTTAATTTCCTGCTTTAACTGAAGTAAAAATGAGTGACTGTATTATTATTGATTATTGTCTTGTTATATTAGGATAATAAATGAGCCATATGTTTCCAGCAGTAGTGACACTCCTTTTTGGTTATTAATGAATTATTGAACATGACGATTACTGAACATTCAAAAAGCTGATTTTTGTGAGTAATCGGCATATTAGTGTGCATGTAAACATGCTTGGTGATACGAACAGTATGGGGTTTATTTGATCAGAAATTGATTTAACTTTTAGAAGTTCATAAAAGAGGATGTGCTCCTTTCATAGCCGAAAAACTATTTGTTGTTCATCTATTTGTAAATCTCTGACTATAGTTAAAACAACTTGTATATTATGTTCATAGTACAACCATCTGCAAATAATACCCACAGTTTTTGATAATTGCACTTAGAACTACTAAATTATCCCTATATTCTGCACTTCCCGCTATTGCACGCCTGGTTAGACCTAAACTGCATTTCGTTGCCTTGTACTTGTACATGTGTAATAACAATAAAGTTTAAACTAATATATTAAAAGAACTGTATCATTTTGACATGTTGACAATACAAATCAGGCTTCAACTACATTGTTTGAAGGTCAGAGTGTAGACATTATTTGCTGGCATCCAATAAACATCATAGACTGACAAAATGTAAATGTGTGACGACTCTTTTCAGTTCAGACAGTTCAGAATCACATCATGCAGTTGTATCTTTAAAGCTTTGCAGACCTTTCACAAGCTACAAACATCTGAAAAAGCATAATGAGGCACTTTTAAACAGATCTGCTATTGCGTAAGGTCTCAGTGCTTTAAATACATTATTATTTGAAACAGGGAATGAGCTGGTTAACTATGCCCTGATGGTTCCTGCCGACCGAAGCTCTGCTTACCTGGACGAGGACGATCTGAAGCGTAACTCTGTCATGTCCACCGTGTCCACAGACAGTGGCATTGAGGGAGACATGCCCATCAGTGAGCTTTCTTCTCTGATGATGGACCTTCAGAGCAGTTCAGATGACCAGAGCAGATCCCAGTCTTTCTACAGGAGGCCGTGTGTGCGGTGGCCCAAATCAGGCAACAGAATGACGCTCATGATGGAGGCCATTAAGGGGAATGGAGGATGTACCCTCACTAAAGAGGAAAGAAACCTGACGGCTCGCATTGTTATAATGGGTGATGACAGAACGTTGGGACGGCTAGCTAAGACTCTCTACACAATACGGTGAGATGCATTATTTTAAGTATAGTTTGATGTTTTCATCTTGACCCTGGACAGCAACAAAGACAAAGAGATTTATGCATGACTGGAAGCTGAGTTCATATGCTTTGTTGTTATAGGATGATACTTGCCCTTACAAAAAAATACTGCAGTTTTTTTTAAAGAATACTGCAGTTTTAGTAGTCTTTGGTTTAGTGGACACAAAAAACTGCATTAAGTAAATTGCAGTACTGCAGTACATCTACTGCAATACAACTGAAGTACTACTACAGTACAAATGCAGTACAACTACTGGAATTCAACTGAATTACTACTACAGTGCAGCTACTGCAATAGCACTGAAGTGATACTACTACTAAAATGCAATACAACTACTGCAATGGTACTGAAGTACTACAACTACTATTATACAGCACTGCTACTGCAATACAACTGAAGTACTAATACAGTACAACTGCCATACCGCTATTGCAACACAACTGAAGTACTTCTACAATACAACTGCAGTACAGCTACTTTCCTGCTCGATGGACAATGGTTTCCAAATGAGGTTTTAGTACTTCAGTTTTTCGGTTTCAGTATTGCTGAAGAACTACCACAATATATTGTATTGCACTTTTCAGAAGTATAACTATCTACAGAAATACATCTACTATACTGCAATACATAATAAAGCTAAAGTGCACTTTTAATACTTATGTACCTAAGTGCAATATATATAACGAATCACTATATTGCCCCGCTCAGTTTATTTAATGTTACTTCAGTTGTACTGCAGATTTTACTGCTGTTGAACATTATTGCATTGTAGTTGAACTGTGTTTATACCTCATTGTACTACAATTTTGCAATTTTAATTCTTCATTTTTGCAAATAAACTCTTTAAATTCTAATAAAAAAATTTATTGAATCCAAAAAACATTCCTGAAAAAAACTACTAAAATATTCTTGAATATGTTGAAGAACAAACCCCTGGGAACACAAGTGGAGTACAGTTCTTACCACACCATTGGCATATTAAACTACAGCAGCACAAGTGCTGTAATAATGGAGTTTACTTGTTTTGCTCCAGTATACTGTAACTTATACTGCTGTTGAACTTTATTGTATTGTTTATACTTCATTGTATCGCAATTTTGCTATTTTTACTTATTTTTACTGCAGTTATATTTCTATGCTGCAGTACTGCAGTTGCACTACAGTTTTAATTTAATTTACTGCAGTTATTTTTTGTAAGGGAGGTATTTTGTGGAGATACAATTATTTAAATATCTGGAATTGGAGGGTCAGATTATCAGAATCTGATCACTTTGATTCACAAAGTTAATTTTTGTAATTTCCAACATATACAGTAAATGTGCAATTTAAGACTGCTTTTTGGTGTCCAGGCTCACATATTTGAAAATCGGAAATCTGCAGGTTAAAAAAATCCAAATTAAGTTCTTATCCATGCATTTTACTAAATAAACATTAAGTTTTTTAATTTAAAAAACATGTTCATGAAACATGATCTTTACTTTGATTTAAGTCATAAAATGAAAAATTCATACAACGTATTTTGGGCTCATGCAACATAAGGCTGATTTTGTAGTCCAGGGTCACATTTGAATACATTGAATACATTATAAAGTGTATTTATTCCTTTGATGAATTAGCTTCTCTTTTTGCATACTTCAGTGTCACATGATCCTTTAGAAATCCCTCTTAAAATACTGATTTGATTCTTAAAATGATTTCTTATTATTAGCAATATTGAAAATACTTATGGTGCGTAATGTTTTTGTTGTGGATACTGTGAATAGCCTTTATTAAATATACTGTAGAAATATTTACTGTTACATTTGGTCACTTTCATGCTTCTGAAGAAGAATAAGCTAAACAAATTCTGAACATTTCTAAACAAGGACATTTATATCTTGTTCATGCTCAGGAAAAGGGAGGCACGGCATCTGCTGCTAACAAAGAGAGTGAATATGGAGATGTATTACATTCCAGTGACTGACCAGCCACCTTTAGTTCAGGTAACAGTTTTTTCAGTTTTAAAGAAAAAAGGGATAATTAGCTGTGGATTCTGTTCTATGGATAAGCTGCACTCTTTGTCCTGAAAGACTCTAGTAGGGGTGTGCATTATTTATAGCTTACAAATATATTGTAAAATTGCTTGTCAATGACTTTAAAAACACTGATTGTGTGATGAAGGCTGTTAGAATGTAATTAGAATGACCCTGTAAGGCTGTAATTCAAGTCATGAATGCAAACAACATGCAAATAAGTGCATATGGAAAATATTGACTGTGTCATGGCAAATAATGTTTATTTATTTATTTATTCTATTTTATGATTATTTATTATTTGCAAAGATTTTTAAACAAACTTCTGTGACTTTTTTATGGTATTGAAAAATTATGAATTTAATCCATTTTACAATAAAAGTTTCTACAACAAATTGTGGAAAATGTTAAGTAATATCACAGTAGTAAGAGTAAACCCCCACCCCCTCTAATATCAGTGTGTGAGTGCAATCGCAAATGATCATTTATATCATTACAAATAACACTTCAACGAACAAGTTGATATTGGGTGATTTACATTTTAGACACAATGTTGTCAGTTTTTTTCTGTTTTGTCAGTAAACAACAAGTTTGTACGTCTCAGCAACACTGCAGTGTTTCTGTTGAATTAATCTGTTTTGATAAATCAGTGATGCTTTCATAAAACCCATATAGAAAACTGATATATGCCAATATATGCAAATGATGTATATGGCATCTTGACAAGTTCACGATTGGATTTTTACATATATAAAATCTGTTATATAAGCAAAAACTGTATTTTGTATAATATTAACATTTTTTGTACATGTTAAATATATTTAAATATGTCAGCTGTAATTTTTTTGTGTGTATATATATATATATATATATATATATATATATATATATATATATATATATATATATATATATATATATATATATATATATATATATACACACACACACTGTAAAACCCAGCAGTCAACTCAAAATTTACTGAAAGTTAATTCTACTCATTTGAAAAGAACTCTTAAAAAATAATGTGTTAAAAGTAATGAGTTGACTAAATACTTCATTACGTCAACTTACTGTAAATGGAGTCAGTTCACAATACTCATATGGATTAGTTTTATTAACTCAAATGGTTTGTTGCAATTGGTTTCCTCAAACGAGTTGAGTTGCCTTAACTTATTGGGTTTTACAGTACTCAGTTGGTTTGAGTTCTTTTCATTTACTGAGTTTTACTGTGGTTAAATTGCTTTGTTTACTCAAATGGATTAAGTTCACAGTACTCATTAGGATCAGTTATTAAACTTAAATGGTTTGTTGTTTCCTCAAATGGATTTACCTTAACTTTTTGGGTTTTACAGTGTATTTATATTATATATCAGATTTCCATATAAAAGAACTTTTTTCAGTTCTAAATTATTTGCCCTTTTAAACTAATTGTTTAAATAAATTAATCTAGCCACCCCCTGTTGGCAGTTTTAGTGTCTTTATTTAACCATAAAAAGGCCTCAGCCACCAAAAATACCGGCAGAAAAACACGTTGGACTATTACTATTACTATTGTCCAAAAATTTACTTAATATTGCCCATTCATAGACTCTAGAGCCTTCCATTTAAGATGCACCCCAGTGTCTCACTCCAATACCTCTGTTTTCCAGGAGGGTGTTCCTGAAGACATGCTGACACTAGCAGGATATTTGGGAAGTGTGGATCCCTGGTATGACAGTAACATCAACGGCTTAGGGGCCATGATTCTGAAACTGGCAGAAATGGTAATGTTTAACACTTCTCACTAGTCCCAGAATTAGAAACAGGAATCACCATATCTGGTTCCAGTTCCTCTTTTATATTCCATATTCTTATCGATTCAGCAATGAGATAATTTAACTTATAAATAACTTTAAAACAGTCATTGCAGGACTTTTTTTCCACCTCCAGTCCTTCGTGTTTTAGTATGATTGCATTCAATGTCTTTTTCAAGTGACATTTACAGCGACGTTAGTAACAAAAACAAATATAGAAAAAAAGATTAATAAGAATGAAAGGAAAACATTTTTAAATGATCTACAAATCCGAGTTGAAACTTCTGAAATGTTCTCTATATTCAAGATCAGTTTGATTCCATCAGTTTATTTTAAACCTTCATCTTAATCGGTGTCATTGTAGCAGTCAAGTCAGAGTGAATCTTCACAACCCAACACCTTCCTGCTAGATATCATCTCATACTACACACGAGTCAGCCAGCATCCGCTGCATCTTCCCATCTACTCTGTCAAGGTTAGATTGTGTCACGCATCAATTTTCTTGATTATCTGAGTTTACTGAATGAATGGATGCTTATTTAAATAAGAAATGGTCTTGTTGTTACCAGAAGCAGATCATGATTGCGGACACTGTGGTGTGTTTTTCTGCTAATGTGTGTGTGTGTTGTCGTGTGTAGATCTGCTTCTCTGGCATCAGTTCACCCTCAGTGGAGGAAGTGTTTGTAGCTCAGCTCAAGATGAACTTCCCCGAGGTCAAACACTACAGAGCCACATTTAAAGACACCATCAAAGGTGCCTATGTGTTGTACTATTACTACATGATATGTCTAGATGTCGTTTCATCTGCTTCTACTAAATGTTTGTCATCATGTTGCATTGCAGGTTCAGTGCGTCACAGAAAATATAACCCTCAAGAATATCAGGGTGCTGTCGTGTCAGTTAATTACAGGAAGGTGAGTTTTCAAAACAATATTGGCCTAATTTAGAGCAGTTATTGTCTTTAAGTAAAATGTTTAAATGTTTGTACATCATCAGAATATTTTTAATATTGGAAATTTTACTTTTAATTCCCAACATGTATAATATAGATCTTTTTATTTGTTAGAGCTGATTCAATATACCTGTTCATGAATTACATTGAATGGTTTGTTTGTGAATCAAGTCTCCAGTTAATGATTCACAGATTCAAATGATCCGTTCAGAGTGAGCCTCCAGTTTGTGATTCCCTGATTTAAATGATCTGGTCAGATTGAGTCTCTAGGGCCCAGTGTTTTAAAAGTGATCCAGTGGTATTTTGGATCACGGATTGGATTTAATCTTTGAAATGGGTTTTTTAAAAATAACTGAGGGATTTTGTATTAAGATCAGACCATGTAATCCAGTCTTACATTTGATTTGGATAAAACCTGCTCTTAGAGTTATTTAAAGCTTTGAACTCAGATTGGGATCTATTTGATTAAAAAAAAAACAGGATTATCCTGACCCCATCAGAACTGGATTCAGTTGTGATTTCCTTGAGCTAAATTAACTAAATCATTTTTTTAAAGGTTTTAAAAAGTACTTTTTAAGTGAATGATCACAAACTTAATAATTTCTGATGATATATAAATTCCTTCATATTTAAAGCCTATATGAAGCATGTCACATCTAATGAGATATGGTAAACAACAACAACAAAACAATATCAAAGCAGTATTGTATTAGAACAAACTAAAACATGTTAAATGTTTGTTGATTACAGTGTTTCTGTTTCTTACCATTAAAACAAATAATGGGACACTGCTCGCTGCAGAGCCATTTGAGCTCCAGCGAGGGGGAGCTTGAGCTCACACTCCTCCTCCTGTAAGCTGTTTTAATGCGTACACCCACCCCACCCTTAACCCCAACCCCCAGTGACATCACTCGTAGAAGAAGTGCAAGGAAGGAGGAGCTGGAGCTCAAGCTCCCCCTTGCTGGAGCTCAGCTCTGCCCAAGTGGCTCTGCAGTGAGCACCACTTGGGAGAGGGAGGGGTGTTTGTGTCCACTGGTGTTTTGCCTACCTGTTGTTCTTTGCTAAGCCCGTAGGCTACACTGTTGGTTCCATTTAAGGCTTCGGTAAACAAGATTTGGTAATCCTAAAATTTGGTATTTGGATCACAGTGATCCAACCCAATGTTCATTTAAAAATCTAGACCAATCTGATCCATATTTACTTTTTTGAAAAACTGGGCCCTGTTAATCTGGTGTTAAGTCGTGATATATCGGTGACGTCTGTTTCCGGGTCCAAGCCGCTGCTCATTTGAATTGAGGAAATATTCGTTTATGACCACTTTTTAGACATATCACACATTAAAGTGATTTTATTATAAAATTATGGCACACACAACTGTCTCTGGACTTGCTGCATCACAGACACCAATATTTTAACAATTTATAAAAATTTAATCACATTCTATCCATCTGATATTTGGCAAGGATATATATATGTGTATATATATATATATATATATATATATAGTGATCATGATTTCTAAAAGTATTACGTCACTTTGTAAACGTTTATTATTGACATCTGTTGAGCCTCCCCATACAGTTTGACAACAGCCGCTTCGTATGACGACACACTTAACAAGTGGATTATTCACTGATTCAAATGATCAGAGTGACAGTTTGATCCAAATGAGATATACAGTATATCGTCCTCTGAAGGGTACTTTAAAAGCTCTATATTGAAGTGTCGTTCCAAACCGAAGTGAGCCTCCTCATACAAATGAAGGATTTTAAAAGGTAAAACTGATAGACACTTCATACCCTGCCTTGATAGGTTTCACAAACCTGGCTTATGAATGGATTATTGCACAGGGATGAGCTCTTCTGAATGGAAAACAGTGTAGTATTAAAGATTCTCTGACTCAAATGATATGGTCAGAGCGATTCGTTCGTTATTCAAATGATGTAGTCTAATCAAGTCTCCACAAAACAACTAACTGATTCAATTAACCCTGGTTAAAAGTAAAGCCATTACCATAAAAGTTGGACCTTGTGAACAAAACTGTCTAATGATATTTTTGGGAAATAAAGTCGTCAATTAATGACTCGCTAAGTCAAATGATCTAGTCAAAGCAAGTTTCTTGTTTACTTCTCATCAATTTAAGTGATCAGGTCAGAGCGAGTCTCTAGCAAGGATTCACTGATTCAAAGCATTCAGTCAGAGCAAGTGTCCAGTTCATGAATCTCTAAATCAAAGGATTTGATCTATATGAGTCTTCAGTAAATAGTTTACTGATTCAAATGATCCTTTCTGAGTGAATCTCCAATTAAGGATTCACTGATCTGTTCAGAGCAAGACTCCCATAAATGATTACTTTAGTGTATGAATATTTTCTTTTGATAAGCATCTATGCTATAAATATTGTTGTTTACATTTCTCCCAGGCCTCAATAAGTGACAGAGAACAGGAAAAGGGAATGTCTTTGACCACAAGCGGTGTGATGATCAGTGTTTTGCCTTCCTGCAGAGTCAAAAGTATGTCACGTGTTTATTTAAAATAAGACAATATTTCAGTTGTTTGTATAATGGCAGTCAGGATATTGTGGCAGTGTTGTATGTTTTTGGTGTATGTATTAATATTTATTGATACTAATACATTCCATTTTATATTGAGTTAGTAATAGTGTTGTTATTATTATTGTATGTTTTGTGTTTATTTTATGTTGTATTTATTCATATATTTATTTATTGGTTATTTTAGCAGCTGAAATAAATTATGTTTAATATTTATCCTACGTATGTATAGAAATTTCAGTGAATGTTAATGTTTTTTATATTTTGGTTAGAATTTTGTTAATTTCACTGGCTCATAGCTAAAGAGTCTTATCACTGATCATGTAATTTCCCCAGTAACAAGTTTCCGATGCATATTTTTGCTAAGGAAGAGAAATAATTAATGAAGTTCCTTGTTTGAATAATTGCCACTTTGTTTTTGCAGGTCTACATAGTGTCAATATAAGTTTCCAAGATATGAATCCCTTGAGGCCAAGCAAAGTAAGTGGATGTGTTGACAGAATATCTAAAAGACTGATTTAGTAACTTTTTAAAGTTGTATTTATTCATTTTAAGGAAAATAAAAAATAATATGTTCTGTCCAGCCTTCAATCAGAGCTGTTAGCGTCAATATCAGAGTTCTGGAGAAGCAGACATTCACAGTATGTCTGGATAAAGACCCACAAAAAACATTCAAGAAAGTCCAGAGGTGAACAATCAGATTAAGTCCTTTTATATATAAAACATTAATATCTTGAGCTTTTACTAATAGTCAACATGACCTGTTAGATGAAACATAAACACTCCAGAGTCGTCATGTAAAATCACATGTCATCTTTTGCACACAGTATTGAAGTTTCTCCATGCTTGGATCCGGGATACTGCCAACAAGCGAGTACTAAGTCCAAGTACAGTTTGAGAGAAGGAGGAGAATCACTGAATAAATACCTGAATAAAACTCTCACGCTACCAATCAACACCTTCTGTGGCTCCGAACAATAACATTATGACTTGTTTTCTATGACACAAGCACTTGAGTCAGAAGAAAAACTGAAATTTGACTCCGCACGGTAGCTTTTGAGTGTGTTTTATGTGTGTTCGTTTCCTCTTTTAAGCTCTTGAAATACATGTAACCTCGAGAGGCCATGGCTTCCTGTTGAACTGTGAACAGATATGCTGTTAAGCCTGAGACTGTTTGAATGTGCATATTATCTGTCTGAAGATTGACCTTGATCTAAAGTGCATGATTGTGATCTTAATCTAAATCAATTTCAACATCCTGCAGTATGCACAATCACAAAACATGTTTACACTACTTTTATGACAGTACTGTGTTTGTATGACACTTGGATATAATTTAACACTTTGGAAGCATTATGGTGTTTATTTGATGCTTGCCATTTATGAAAATGGATAGTTCGCACAAAAACGAAGATTAATCATCCTTAAGCCCTGTTCAGATCACGCGATTTTTATTGTCTGTTACAAAAGTCAAATTATGTGATTTGTCTTGACAAATGGCACGGCTAACAAATGTGCCAGATTACACGTTCCTTCACAATCAATCATCCTGGGAGGTCTACAACAAGTGTTATTTCCCAAAGCAGTCACAAGTGTTTTTCCGCGAGTGAGATGGAGAAAATGAAAGCACATCAGCACTGAGGAAAAACAGATGCTCAAGACAAAATAATGACATGTTAAAAAAAAAGTGGTGTTCACTGCAGAGCCACTTGGGCAGAGCTCAGCTCCAGCAAGTGGGAGCTTGACCTCCAGCTCCTCCTTCCTTCCACTTCTTCTACAAGTTATGTCAATGGGGGCTGGGGTTAGGGGTGGGTGTACGCATTAAAACAGCTTACAGGAGGAGGAGTGAGAGCTCAAGCTACCCCTCGCTGGAGCTCAAATGGCTCTGCAGCGAGCAGTGTCTCAATAAATGACAAAGGTTTGGGATACAACAATTACAGTGAAGCAGTAACTAAATACTTAATTTTCATGAAGAGGAACAAATCATCCACCTGCACAGATGAGTAGTGGATTGGCTCAAACTAAAAAGTAATTTGTATATTTTTATTTCTGAAAGAAAGGTTTGGTATAATTTGTATCTTAATTTTATTGTATTTTTTGTTGGTCAGTTATCCACTAGATAAATAACAAATAGCATCTGAGGTGAAGTGCTTTAAAACCAGTCCACTATAGGCTTTAGCACCAAAGCATGAACTGGTTTGTTAAATAAAATAATAATCCAGCCTAAATAAAATTACAGTGAAATATTCAGTTTCAGAGAAGGCTACTGTATATTATACTGTTTTCATCCTGTTGACAAAAACAACCGTTGCCTGTGAGTTTCAATAGAATTTGTTTAATCAAGTAATTTGAATAAGCAAGACAGGCTTTTACAATGTATTAGCAGCACTGAAATGTTTCCAGATAATCTTGGTGGGGAGGGTGAGAAAACCATTCTGTTCGAGGCGTCACAGGCATGGTATTGGTTGTCATGAACTGTGCCACATTACAAGAGAAGAAACAATTGAATCTTGTGTCACAAGCTCATTTGTTGTTTACGACTTCCCACAACATCCTACGTCAAGGAAATCGTGTCGAAATCGTGTGATCTGACCAGGGCTTTGGGCTTTCCAATATGTAGGTGGCATTTTTTTTTCTTTAATAGAAAATAAAAAGGATTAGATCTGAAACTGTGTTCCTTGCTGATTTATACATTGTCAAGTCAATGGCTGCACTTGAAAGTCAAAAAACACATTCAAGCCAAACTGAATTAATACTTAATTAGTTAAGCTCCTGATTTAATGTTGATGAAAGATTGCAGCGAAAGATTGGTCTGTGTAAGAAAATAAACATAGTTTCAGCCATTGATGTTTACAACCTGAAGCAATCCAAAAATTTTATTGACAGTCTGGAGAGATTATTTGTTGCTTTGCTTTGCCTGTATGTGCTTTTTTTACTGTCAACGTGCCAGAAGCCAATGACTTTCATTTATGAATCACCAACCACAGATTGAGTTAAAATAATTGTTACTGTTCTCCTGAAGAGAAAAAAGTCACCTACAGTACATCAAGATAGCATGAGGGTGATTAAATTAACAGAAAAGGTAAAATTTTAGGGTGAACTATGTCTTAAACGTTTAGAAACTGTAATGTTGTATGTACGGACACCTGTTACATATGCCAAAATGTCTACAACAGAGCACACTATTATATGGTAAATTGTTCCACAATGCATTGCGCGCGTCTTTTATTTACTGTGGGACATGCGCTGATTTTATGATTTTAAAAAGTTTTCATTTCCATGATTGTGAGTAGCTGTAAAGTATTTTACTCGTTTAATTAAACACATATCACATTAAATAGTTCATGTGATCATTATAATCATTTTATTTTTAAAGCTTAAGTTCGTGCTCTCACCAACAGAGGGCGCTGCGAACTCACGAAACACTAATATGTGTACTGGTCTGTGCGGATGTCGGCCATTGGTTGTTCGTCAAAAGGGAAAGAAAACTTGTTTCACCTCACCTGGATACGGCATGAACACGAGAACCTAAAGAAAACTTCCATCAACATTTTTGTCGAACAAATCATGATTTTACGGATTCTGCAGATCTCAGGTAAATATAACATGCACTGCAATGTCGTGACGTGTTACAACAGGTGCATAATTCTGAATTACCTGATACTGAAAGTGTGTCGTGTACTGAGAGGTAACGTAGCGTAAACTGGAAAGTTTGTGTTTGCTAACGAGTGAAGTAAAATGAAGTTTACAGACTTTCAGGGAGTTAATCTTCTTAAACTCTGTTAAAACACTGGGAATTTTTTTATATAATTTCGATACAGGCTGCGCGTTCTCGTCCGTATGTTTACAAAGATCATGTATGCTTAATTTCCCAGAACAGTCTTGTTTTTTAAACGAGTAAGACAGGATCTGTACACAAGAGTTTAATCCACTCGATCAGGAAAATAGGGTCAATATGGACTAATAATAGATAGAATTGCAATTTATGTTGTGATTTGTTATGTTATGCAATGTAAAAAGATGATGTCATTTCATGGTATTGTATATGAAGCGCCTCAAACCGTCATATAAATACTATAGTACAGTTGAGTGATACAATTATTATAAATAGAAAATCAGCCATAAAAATGTATTTGTATTGTCTGTGTGTGTGAGTATGTATATGTATATATATATATGCATAAAACTATTTGAAATCATTTATATTTGATAATGTTTAATTAAAAGTAAATGATATCATGCAAGTAGGAATAATAAGTTATACAATATCTGTACAATAAAAAAAAAATTTACATCTCAAAAAAAGTACCTTATTATTTTTGAAATACTATACTTATTTGTTCCCAGAGATGGGTTGAGGCCGGAAGGGCATCCGCTGCGTAAAAAAACATGCTGGATAAGTTGGCGGTTCATTCCGCTGTGGCGATCTCGGATTAATAAAGGGACTAAGCCGAAAAGAAAATGAATGAATGAATGTACTTATTTATTTAATTATTATTTTTTTAAAACCAGGCAGCACCAAGTGAATACAAAGGTGCATGAATGTGGCAGTCATTCAATATCAAGGTACATATCAAAGTACAGTGTATTTGCAATCTGATAAAACAACTTTACCACACTATTACAGTACTTCATTGCCTTAAGCTGATATATCATTTTAAATTTTTTCTCAAAACCACACAGACCGCTAACTCAAGTTGACAACCACGATGAAGAAGGGGGCGATGCAGAAGAGCAAGCAGTGGAACGTGAAGGGAGCCGTGCGGCTGGCAGGTGTCTTTCACTTCCTCCATTCCTGTGGCTCCGGATGCCTTCTTCCCTTCCTGACCCTCTACTTCCGGCATCTGGGCCTCAGCGCCGCCATGATTGGAATCATCATGGCATCCAAGCACCTGCTGGCCTTGTTGTGGCGCCCGTTCTCCAGTGTTCTTGCCAGGCAGTATGACAAACGGCGTACAGTCATAGTGGGCTCCTTGCTCAGCTCGGCACTGGTGGTTTTGCCTCTTCTGCTCTTCCCGTCTGCAGGGATCCCAGCCGAAAGTGGACGGTGTAACACCAGTCAACCTGATGCTGATCCTACCTCACCGCTCTCCATCCTAGAGCAAATGACAGTCCCAGTAGACTCAAATGCAACTGTGTACTCAGTAAACCAAACATCTGTAAGCACCGAACAAACTCTGGAAGATAACACACTTGTAAACCACAGCAGGTCAGCAAGAGGCTTGAGATCTTTAAAGAAGGAAGAAGAACCTCACAGTGAATTTTTGGGGAGCCTGAAAGTTATGGATGCCCAGCATCAGATGTTCTTTCTGGTGCTCATTGTGACTGCCTTGTGGGAGTTAGTTGCCGTCCCGCTGGAATGGACGGCGGATGATGGACTCTATGAATACTTGGATTTCGTAGATGCCACTGACCGCTATGGTGGTGTGAAGGTCTGGAAGCATATTGGGGCTGCTTTTGGCAGCTGTCTGGTTGGTGTTCTTGTGACCAACTTGTTCTGCCGGATTGGAAGTACGGTGGAGTTTTATTCGTACACAGTACTCATGATCCTAACCATACCAGCAGCCGCCCTGCTGCCAATCTATCTCCGAAAGCGTGAGCGCCCCACTAGTGGTGGCTTTAAGGCACTGCAGTTGGTGCATGGGAATCCACAGGCGATACTTTGTGCAGTCACTGTTATTTTGACAGGCATGGTGACCTCAGCTGTGTCAGATTTTTTCTTATGGCTGATGCAGGACTGTGGTGCCATGGAAATCCACATGGGAATCTGTTTAGCATTGGCGCACTTAAGCCACACTGGCTTTTCGCCAATTGCTGGCCATCTATCCCGATTTCTAAAGTACCACGGTTGGATGTTGGTATTCGCTGTTGTTGGTTTAGCCATGCAGTGCCTTTATTATTCCTTCTTATGGAGCCCATGGGCTGTAATGCCAGCTCAACTGTTGGCAGGCGTCAGCACTGGTGCCCTCTGGTGGTCCGTAGCATCACAAAGTGAAGATATTGCCACTCCTGGCACCGAAAAGACTATTTTAAGGCTTTTTGAGGCCTTATCTTTTGACGTAGGAGCTGCGTTCGGCAGTCTGACAGCAGGGTTTGTGGTGCAAAAGTTTGGAGTCAATGTGCTTTTCCAAGGTGCAGCGGTCATGCTGGCTGTGTGGAGTAGTGCTCTCGCTGTACTGAAGTGGAAGATCCCTCGACAGCGCCGGATAAACTACTCACGACTGCTGGCTGCGGACACTGAAGTGAGCGAGTCGGAGTCTGACCAGGAGAAAGACTGGCTGGAGACGGCAATGGAAGATGCCGGAAGCAATAACAAGTGGACAGTGAATAAGTCTTAATAGAAGTGAAGAGTGGCTTGTTAACTGCTTTAGAGGGCAAATTAAAGCTGCAAGAGAAATACTACACTGAAACGTTGCCAATGTTTCTTACTCAGTATTTTTTTGTCTGATCATCTATATAAACGTTCTTCAATTAAAATGCTAAATTGAAGGACTTGAAGGGATAGTTAACCCAAAAATGTCAATTCTGTCATCGCCCTTCACTAGTCATGAACCTGTTTGAGTTTCTTTCTTTTCTTTGATATTGTTTGGCCATTGACTTCCTTAGTATTTGCTTTTTGTGTTCAACAGAAAAAAGAAACCCATATCAGTTTGGAACCACTGAGGAGTCAGTAAAAGATTATAATAATTTCATTGTTGGGTGAACTATCCCTTTAAGTTTTTGTAATATGCCTCAAAATTAAGTTGCTTATAATGAAAATTCATTAGTCAATGGGGTTAGAAAAAATGTCAAAAACAAAAATCTCACCCTTAACATCTGGTTGGTGTTCTTGTAAACAACCTTTTCTGCTGAATTGGAAGTGCGGTGGAGTTTAATTCATACACCGTACTCATGATCCTAACCATACAATCTATCTCCAAAATCGTGAGCGCCTCACTAGTTGTGGCTTTAAGGCACTGAGTTGGTGCATGGGAATCCACAGGCGATACTTTGTGCAGTCACTGTTACTTTGATAGCCATGGTGAGCTCACCTGTGTCGGATTTACTCTTATAACTAGGCCCACACGGAATCTGCGCACGCAGAATTCCGTAGATTTTAAGCCCATCATTAATTCTGTTTATTTACTTAAGTAAATGTGTGTAAATCTATATTTATTCAGTTTTTAAATTAATTACAGTAATATTATTGACAAATATGAAAATGTTCATCTTATTTATGTACAATGCAGTTTGTAAAGGAATATTTTCTGTCTTTTAGTATATTATATGAGAGACTTGCTTTGTTTACCAAATGAAGTGAATCTAATTGGATTTGCATTTTCAGCAATAAATAAAAGTTAAAAAGATATTATTTTTTATTTTACATATTAAGGTTTTAGTTATGATACTCCCAAAATAATTCCGCAGAAATCTGCAGATTTTTACCAAAATTCTCAGCAGAAATAGCAAAAAACGGCCGCAGATTCCGTCTGGCCCTACTTATGACTGATGCAGTCAATGGGGATAGAAAAAATCTGAAAAACCAAAATCTCACCCTTAATATCTACCCACTTAATATCTTAAGTCATTCTGCCTCTCAAGTATCTTGATTTAGAAATATTTGTAATTGATAACAAGACAAAAAACCTAAGAAACCATCTATTGCTGGGTAGGACTTTGAAAGTGCTTCATGTTTTCATTAATCTTCACAATATCCATTGGATAAAGATATGTCTGTTAATTATACTCTCGAGCTAGATAAATCTATCTGGGACCATTTAAGGTATGAGAAAAGTATTAACTCAAATACCAGTATACTTGAATATCCTCAAATGTGCATTATGTGCATTGTTTTACTGGTTAGCCATTTTGTAAACTGAAGAACTATGTGGTTTGTTTGCTTACAGTAAGCATGTCAACTCTGCCAAACAGCAATAATCATGTGAGCAAACAATGCCTATTGTTTTTAACATCTTCACACCCCTTCTTTAACCCTTATTGTTGTGTTATAAATAGATCTGGAGGGTTTTTTATTTATTGTGTGTGAGGTACTCATGTTTTATAGAGTTCATCTTTATGTCAGTTTAACAGGAGTGGGTTTATTGAGGATATACTAATAGTATCACATTTGCAGTTTTGGAAACAAGAAGCTTGGATGAGATGTGAAGTTTGCCAAACCTGTATAGAAAACTTCCCAAACTTGTTCTTGAGTAAATTTGTTTTTGAGGTAAAGATTGTAGAGTGCTCCATATGTGGCTGACATATCTTTTTTTTTTTTTTTTTTTTTTTGTATATAAAGGATATAAAGGAAAGGAATAAATATTCTTAACATTTCATATCAAGCCAAGAACATCCATTAAAGGATCGTTTCTCCTTTCAACTAAAAGTCAAGTGTTCATTTCGTCTACAATATATTTTTATTCTTCATCACCACAAGAAGTGGTGTACTTTGCCCCTGTTGATCAAGCATTAATCATTTTATGACATGAATTTGCAATGTTGACATTTAATGGCATAGCAATGGGTCATGTCACTCGTTTTTCCGACTCAAATCTAACAGTTGTTGACATTAGGATCAGGTCACATAGAAAAGCAGTGTTAAGAAAAGTGCTTTCTTTAAAGCTTGAAATACATAATCTGTCAATGATATCAGACTTTTAATGGTTCAGCAATAGTACCACTTCAAACCATAACACTTCTTTAAGCTGAAACTCAACCCATGCAAACGTTTAAGCCTCATTCACAGTCGTAAAGTATAGTATATTTAAAGAAATCCAAAAAATGAAACTATTTACTCACCATTAGCGATGGTTCACACAAAAATGAAACTCTCTTCAGTGTTTACTCATTCTTAAGTGGTTTCAAATGTTTTTAAATGTCTTATCTTGAACACTGAATGTTGTAAACCAGCAGTCATTGGCATCTATAGTGGGAACATAAATACTGTACAGAAAGAATAATTTGAGTGATAAACTCAAAGATGTTTGAATTAAATGAAGGTTGAGTAAATAAAGGTGAACTATCACGTTTAGTGGTTCCAAACCTGTCTTGCCTTTCTTCTGTTGAACACAAAAGAAGATTATTTGAAGAGTGGTAATCAAGCATTTGACCTCCTTTTTTCCCACAACACAGAAGTCAGTGGTTAACATGCTTACCAACATTCTTCAAAATATCACCTTTTGTGTTCAACAGAGCTCATAAATGGTTGGAACAAGGGAAGGCTAAGCAAATGCAGACAATACATTTTTTCTATTTAAATTTAAGTGCTGTCTAGTATAAACCACATGATTTACCATTCAAATTATTTTAAACACATGCTCGTGTTATCACATCAAAACCTGTTTTGCATTAGTCTGCGCTGATAAAACACTTCTAAACGGTTGTCTGGTGAATTTCTTTTGCAGTCTAGGACTGTTCATCATTGCCAGTCTTTAAGCTGTATTGAACATGCTTATGTATATATGTTGCAGTACCTGTCTGTTTTTTACTCAGTAAACTGACCATACAAAAATACCCAAAGGCTGAGAGTGGTGCACATTTTAAAGGTAAGAACAGAGTTGTTTAGCTTTCCAATTTTTCAATGTTTTATTTATTTTTATTTTGTACAAATGTAAAACAGCCAAATTTGTGATATATACAAGGTGATTCAAAAAGAATACCACAACTTTCGGGACAATGTCACTCGAATGTCTGGAAGGGGTCATATTGAAAATCTATGAACTTCTTTTCTACTTTAGGTACTCTTCACATTGATTATTTACCCAAGGTTCCATCATGTTTTTATGATTTAATACTGATTTTCAAAGTTGTGGTATTCTTTTTGAATCACCCTGTGCGTTCACCCATAAGTTAGTAGATAATGGTATGTTCAGAGGTTTTTTTTTCTGTGGTAATTGCTTGTCTTTGGCTTCATAAGCAATATTGTTATTCCTGACTGCTAATTAGAGGGATTAAATATTTTGATTAGGATTTTAAGCCATGAGCAAATTATATTTGAGGTTGTCATTGGCCTACATTTTGAAAAATTCTTGTCACATTTAGTTCTAAATTAATTAAGTAAATTATAAATGTAATATTTTTAAAATGAAGGGCCCACCATATATGTATTTATAAACAGTGACGCTTTCTTTAATATGATTGGTCTCAGTCACGGTGATATTGATTTGAACTTGCTAGCAGATCAACCTCTCACAATATTAACTTAAAAATGTATCATCAACAAACATGGCCGCATTAATATCAATAGGCTATCCAGATTTACAGCTGTTAACAAAACAAAAGGTTACACTTTGGTATAAAACACAAACGTTGGTGGATATTTGAGGCTGTATGTTTGTTTTAATGCAACCCTCTTGCCAAAATTCGTCAATAATGTGTAGTTAAATTTAGTTTTTAACCTTAGCCTGATAAGCATTACACTGTATAGCTTAGTATTTACAATACTTTTTAAATTACAGCACACTGTAGTATTAAATAGTGAACTGAAAATCTAATAAATACTGCATTAAAATTTATTTCACCTTTTTTGTAATGTAACAAACCAAATAGAAAACTATTAAAAGATTTTTTTGTTGAATCTGTGGTTCTTGCTGATTTAAGCTGCTTTGAGGGTAAAAAAAAAACTATACACTCAAAACAAAAGTATCCTACATTCTGATCAAAATCAGAAAGAGCTTTATTGGCAGGTATGTTCATTCATACGTGGAATTTGTTTTCGTGGCAGAGCTTCTACAGTGCAACAGAATTACAGAGACAGGACAAAAAAAACAGATAATATATTTTTATTATTTTATTCTGATGATACATTGAGCACTTATGAAGTCAAATTATTGGTCTAAAAAAACAGACCAATAATTTACCTGTAATCCACAGCTGGAAAGACCTCATAAGACATCACAAGTGTATTAGAGAACATCTCTAATTCTACAACCAAACAGTTATAGAAAAATATTATTGGGTAATTTGTTTATATTGCTATATTTGTTTATATTCGTCACCACACAATTTACTATAGTAGGGTTCAAAAGCACTGGTTATACTACACTCTCAGAAATAAAGGTACAAGATCTGTCACTGGGGTGGTACCTTTTCAAAAGGTACAAATTTGTACCTAAAAGGTCCATATTAATAACTCAAGGGCACATATTGGGACCTAAAAAGTACAAAAGTGTTCCTTTTCAAATTTGAAGGTACTTATATATATACTTTTGAGGTACCAAAATGGACCCTTCAAGTACAAATGTGTACCTTTTGAAAAGGTACCACCCCAGTGACCGCTGTCATACCTTTATTTCTAGACCATTTAAATGTGGTAATTTCCTCCTTGTTATACTATTTCATAATTAACAAGAGGCAAATCAATTTTAACTTCATGTTAAAACAGCTATCATAACATTATTTATCAATACATGGACCTTTTTGGATTCTCAGAAGCTATAGAAATTTAAACATGTAAAACAGTAAACACATTAGAACCATTGTTATTGTTTACATCCCTCAAAATAGTCTATAAACCAGCTACTGTGGTGTAAAAAGAGTAATAATTTTGAAGGCAGATTTCATTTTTATTTGAATTTCATGTCGTTTTTCTCGTTTTTCACAGGGTGGCGCTTTCAGGTAACGTGAGCACACTTGTGTTGAGCATCACTACAATGTGTCACACACTCGCAGCATCACCGAGGACATGGAGTTTAAAAGCTCCGTCCGTCAAACCGCGCTTTAATTCACCGGCTGAGGACCGAAGCAGCCACAGTCTCCTCCGGCTCAAACTTAAAGTGTCCTGTGGAGCCACACAGCATGGAAAAAGGACGAAGCACCCCGAAACAGTACGGATCCCTAGATCAAACGGAGCTGTGCGAAGACACTGGCAAACAAGGTGAGAATGTTATGCTGAAATTCGTAACGTTTTCGAAGCTATATTTGACTTCAGTTTGACGTGTGCGCGTGACACTTGATGCAGTTCTGTTTAACACTGGCAAGTCGATGAGAAATGTTAAGATTGTTGCTTCAGTCCATAGTAACAGAGAGCTAAACCTGCATGTAAATGTGGTTATTTCAATTAATTCAGTCTGTTGAGAGATTAACTGATTCATTTTTCTGATTCATTCATTTTTTTCTACTTAAAATTCTAATTTAGTCCAGTGACTGTTAAAAGTATAGCCTCACTCTTTTGAACAAATCGTGAAACGTTTTTTATACAGTATTTAACGTTGTTGTATTATTATTATTATTATTATTATTATTATTATTATTGTTATTTTAAACTTAAAAATAATTCAATTTTCATTATTAGCTATTTGCTAAAAATAGCAAGACTGCAGTGGTTTCTTTTGGCTGACGTGACTGATTCTGCCTAAAGAAATCCCAACAACAAACAGACCTCATAAGGCTCACAAGTTGAGATTAATTATCAATAAATACAGGTTGGTGGATGGCGGTATGCCAAGTTATTCCTTTACAGCACTGGTGTCAAACTCTGGAAGGCACTGCATCAACATACCTGTCTGTAGGTATCAAACAAGCTTAAAGCACTCAATTAGTTAGATCAGGTGTGTTTAATTAGGGTTGGAACTAAACTCTGAAGAGCTTTGGCCCTCCAGGAACTGAGTTTGACACCTGTGCTTTACAGGGTTCATCTAAAATGCAAAATGCTGTTTATTTGCCAACATGTAGATTAAATTTTCCTTCAGTTTTAAATATTTTAGTTGAATCTGTGGTCCTTGGTGATTTTAAGCTGCTTTGAGAGTGAAAAAAACTGTTTACAGGCAAAACTAAATAAAAAGTAGTAAAACTACTTATGAGGTGAAATTATTGGTCTAAAAAGCCAAACCTAACATTTACCTGTAATCCCCAGCCTCAAGAAAAACCTCAAACGACATCACTAATGTATCATCAGGTGACTCTGAAAGTAAAAGTATAGGCAGGCCTGCGTGTTAAAACCTAAATCACTATTTAAAAAAAACTCTTCCTTAAGCAACCCCCCTCCACAAGTGTTTCTGTACAATATATTATTTCTAACATAAGCCATTGTGAAAATGTCCCCAGGGATACATTTCTGTGAACTGATGTGCCTCGGGATAAATAATGGCAGCATTTTGTATGTAAAAACAAATGCTACCGGGTGGAACTTCTCACAGCTTAACTCCGCATGCACAGCTTTTTCAGAGTGACTGGTTTGATCTGTAGCTCGTAGTAAACACTGTGACTTGGGAGGTGAAGTGAAGTGACTGGGGTTTGAGTCTGCCAAAAGATGGTTCCACAAACCAGGTAAAATGAAACCCAAAAAAAGAGCAGTCTAATGCTGTGGTAAAAGCATGTTGCCGCAAAAGCTTTTCACTTCTAGTTTGTTTTAGAAAACACTATTGATTGGGTTAAGGGAAGGGGATGTGTGGGTCAGTCGATATCAAGCTGATATGTTATGCACAATGGCAATCCAACCGGCTCTCTGAGGGACACACACCAGAAGAACATTGAGAGATGGCCAGAAACCTACACAGCACATATGAGAAAATGTATCCTTTGATTCGTATTTGAAATTGTCAGAAATGTACACAGCGTCCACTACTAAATGTAGTCCAGGGTAGAGCTGTAATCGGGCCATAAAAGTTAGACTCGATAGGGCCCGAGCTCGAAAGAATTTGGCCCGAGCCCAACAAGTACATTTGAATTGACAGCTTTTTAAAAGCCCGAATCCGTTTAAAGCCTGGCATTATTCAAATGTGCGTTTACACATGTACACAGCTCTTTTGCATTTTTTTTTTTGCATTTATTTATTCATAACAAACGTAGCCTATAGGCCACTTGGAAGATGGAACAAAGAAACAAAATAAGTCCTCTGTAACATCGTCTCAGCACTCTAAATAGGCCTAGGTCCATACACTTAGCCTTTAATTAAATAAAAAATAAGTCTTTCTCAACAAATTAAATTAAAATACATTATGACGGGTATTTGGCAATGACGAAATTCAAAATAAAGTCTCTGTGGGTTTTGTTTCGCCACTTCTCTTCCCAATCTGCTGTTATGGCGACGGTGAAGCTGAATTACAATGGAATAATGCCAATACTAGCTTATGTATTCATTATGATTTTATGGTTTAATTAATATTTAGTTGTAATTTGAAAATCCCTTACCCACTCAAGATTAGGCTACGTGTTGTTGTGGAGGAACATTGTTGAATTCACTGTAGATGGCATTAGCGCAGTGAACACCCTTTCACTGCTGCTGCTACTACCTGAAAGATCTTCAGCTCTAGTCCAACGTACATATTTCTTGTTTTTTAAAAATGTAGCCCTGGACACACACTTCCAATGAGGCTGGATTGGTTACTTCAGTAGTTGTAACTAAGACAACAGACTTGTGTCTCTTGATCTTTTAGTAATTTTAGGATTACCTGTTTGGTCACAGTAGAGTGTAATCTGTTTACTTGGGGTGTGTAGTTTATTTAACTAAAGACTGAATAAAATTGAGTGATTATAAGTGATGGAAGATTAAAGACACTGAAATCAAATAAAAGTTAATACATTTTTTACATTTCTGTGTAGAGTTTGCATGTTCTCCCTGTGTTGTGTTGGCGTGGGTTTCCTCCAAGTGCTCCGGTTTCCCCAACAGTCCAAAGACATGCAGTATAAGTGAATTTAATAAACTAAACTGGCTGCAGTGTTTGAGTGAGTGTGTAAATGTGAGAGTGTATAGTTGGCGGTTCGTTCCGCTGTTGCAACCCCTGATAATCAGAGACTAAGCCGAAGGAAAATTAATGAATTTATTAATTTTAAAAAGTAATCCTTGTAGTCCTTGTAAAAATATATATATATGTCTGTACTCAAATCCACTTCTGCAGCAACATCTCTTATAAGGTGTTTTTTTGCTGCAAGGGTGAGACAACCTGTCAATCACATGAAATTGACCAATAGCAAACCATAAAATCAACAATACCTGATGAACAAAGTCTACACCCACCCAACAAAAAAGGAGAGACTAGGAGGACAACTTCAAGGAGATCAAGTACAGATATTCAACCTAAAACTGAATAGTTCATAATAGGGATTATACTGTCCCTTTTTTCACACAGAGGCTTTTAAAACTCACAAACAACAGAAAAAAAAACATGAATTGAAGCCATTATTGTGTGAACCAGTCTACTGTATGAGTTGAACTCAAGAACTGAACATTCCAGTTTGTGAACACGTTGGAAATAGTCAAGATAGTGCTTGTGTCCCACATTAAAGAGACATTCTTTTACAGAAGGTGCACCTATAATATATGATTATGCCAAGAATAACCGTTCTGTTAATGTCAAATCATTATATTTCTCATCACGAGGTGCAATATAGCAAGACAGCAAATTTAGACCATGCAATTAAATCAGTGAGAGAAACATTCAGCTTTTTTATCAGAAAGAAAACTGTTCTCCACATGACTATATGCAACAGAAAACAGCCTTGTGGATGCTTAACAGCCTTGTGGATGCTTAAGTCAGTGTGCAGCGCTCAAGAGATTTTTATGCAAAGCGGCTGAGCAAATTGAAAACTGTCTTTGTGATGCAGCTTTTCTGCATGACATAACTGAATATCTGAGTAAATTGAATAAGAATAAGAGAACTCGGAGGAGGTTCATCACAGATGGACGAGTCTGTTAAAGGCTTTTGGTTTAATCCAATGTTGTCTGAATAGTCTCTACTTATAGACCAAACCATAGTACACAACTTATGTAAGACAAGTTCAAAAACGAACACAAATCACTTTAATTAATGCATCTGTACTGAAGTTGACTTCATTCAGAAGTTTTGTCTTCTGTCATACTTGCATTGTCCATTCTTTGCAAGCCATAGAGATGTTGCAAGACTCGTTTCAGTTACTGCAACTTTCACTGCTGGAATTGAAGTTGGTTTTAAATGCAAAAAAATAAATATATGGTTTTTAATTGCAGTCGTACAAAATATCAACATTCTTAACCCTGCTGGGGCACTGTATTGAAAGAATAAACAATGATACATATTTGGACATATGGCTTGATGAATAGTTGGGTTTTAATATCCATATTGCAAATCTCATAAAGAAGCTCAGTCCTAAATTGGGTTTTCTTTTTCGTATTAAGAAGGGCCTTCCTTTCAAAGCAAGAAAAAGAAATTATCCAAAGCTGTTTCCTTTCAGTGATTGATTATGGAGATGTAGTTTATATGCATGCAAACCTGTTGTATTTAAAAAGCTGGACCGTATATATCATGCTGCAATGCGATTTGTGACGAATGCATCTTAAAGTACTCATCATTGTATTTTGTAAAAATTAGTTGGATGGTTTTCCCTTCACCAAAGGAGAAAAATACATATGCTTCTATCCTCTGCTAGGGCATTATTGGGTAAATTGCCATCTTATATTTTTAACCTTTAATCATATTATACTTGTAGTTATAGTTCACGAAATTCTTATAAATTATATTTAACGGTTCCTAGAGTGTGTGCGGAGTTTGGTAAAACAGGGTTTTCCTCCTCTGGCCATACATTATGGAATGAAATGCAGAGTGTTATCATGTTAGAAACAATTCCATCTCTAAATATTTTTAAAAATCGTTTGAAGTCTTACCTGGAAGAATCTTTGGAATGTTGTGTGAAAATTTTAAAATGGGATATTTTATGTGTGTCTAATTATGTATTTGAAACTTTTTGTGCTGCTTTTTTGGCTACGACCCCCTGGTAGAAAAGATGCATATCTCAATGGGAAATTCCTTGTAAAATAAAGGATAAATAAAATACTTCTGTTGCTGCTAAACATTTTTTGCTTTTCAACACTGTTAAATTTAAAACACGTTCAAATTAGTTTTTAATCGTCCATACCAAAAGTGAATCAGTTTAATATTGTTTTCTGAACTATGTTAATATTGACACTTTATTATAGGCTGTTAGCATGCTAAAAATCTGAATTAAAGCAATCTTAGAGAAAGTTTGACTTTGCTCCAAACAAAAGCTCTTTGCTCCAGGCAGAATCATGCAAATCCACTTTCCACCAATCGCACACACTGATGTGTCAGCTACAAAAGAGCTCTGACTATCAGTGAAGCACAGATGAAAAAAAAAAACTCAGATCAAATCTGGAATGTGTTTTTAGACAAGTGTCAGAGAGCTTCAGAGCATAACCTGAAATTTAACCCATATCAGAAATCTGCAGCGAGACCCAAAGACTGCAGTTCACAGCCACTCCTCATTAGACCTGACAGATCTTGACAGAAACTGCCCAGAAATGTCACACATCCTTTGTTTCAGTGCTTTAAATTTGACTTCACTCTTGAAGGTGAAAATGAAGGTTCCTTGAAGAGTCCTTATCATCCGTGCAAGATTTGCATTTCACAGAAGGTTTCCAATACCTAAAAAGGAGTTTTTGAGGTCTCCTATAATGTGTTTACATGCATCAAAGGAAAAACAAACCAATTCAGTTTAATCATAACATGCATTTCTTCATCAATGTAGGAAAGGAACAATGTTTTTGAGTTTACAGTATGTTCAATGATGAAACTGAGATTAAAGTAACTAGTTAATCAACCCATTTTTTCATCACAAACAATATACTTGAGCAGAATTTTCTCATTTACTAAGTGTGTATTACATTGTGACGGTTCAATTTCTCTGTTTCACCATTAAAAATCCATCAGTGTCAAAGTTAACATGCATAAGAAATTTAAAGATCAGACAGCAAAAAAAAATATGCTGCACTATTTAATTCACCCCCTTTGATTGTTATTACTCGATTGAATGGGCATTATCAGTGCAGTGGTTATCAGCGGATAGATAATGGCCAGTAGGGGCCTTCGGCACCTATTAGTAGCTCAAAAGGCTGTTATCATCAATCCACATAGTTAATCAGCTATACTAATAGAGAAGCCTCCAGATCCAGATCTGTTTTTACATTACTGTGACGGTTGGGGTAGGGGTAGACGTTAATAAAATTCAATTAATGGGAAATTCATTGAATAATATTAATAATTCTTGTTAAGTTTCGCCTGCAGCCGTATGTGATCTATAGCTGATTAACCATGTGGATGGATGATAACAGCTTTCTGAGCCCCTACTGGCCCATATCTATCAGCTGATAACCACTGATAACGCCCATTCAATCAAGTGATAACATTGGCTGATTTAATTGCCACGGTTTAAAGTGAAATATAAAAATGCACAGTGAAAAATGTCATTTTGCCTCATTACATTTAGATTGACACGTCACATTAGATTTCTGCATTAGGTTTGTTGAATGCTACAGATATGATGCAGTTTCGAAGCAAGTCGTTAATTTGACAGCTTCAGTGGTTATTACTGGAGTTTTTTCATTAATCGCTCAAGAATAAATGTTTTGTCTAAACAATAACTGCTTCCTGTCATGATATTGACAGCATGAACTAATTAAGGCGTTAGCTGGTAAAAGTAGATGTTGTGTTGTGTTGTGTTTGCAGCAAATTAAGAGGATATGCTGGAATTATGGAAAGCTTTTACTGTACAAACCCTTGTGGATCTGTTACAGAGGTGAAAATGAAGTTTAGTATTGGTTCTTGAATCAATTAGCACTTTAAAATGCTCTTCACACTAAGTAATATTCATTTAAATGGTGACAGAATACATGCTATCTGCAATCTGATGTTTTAAATGCTTAAGCTCTATAAAGCAAGATGAATTCTGATGTCAGTACATGCTTATTCAGCTTAAGTTTATAAGTGATTCCAGTCATGTTGTTATTTTCTGGCATTACTGTTAAAGTTGTGGTGTGGATTCTACTGTGAATTTGCAATGGTAACTCCTCTTTGCACAGGGTTTAAGAGTGTAGGATCAGATGCAGTGACAGTAATGGTTAACTGTCTGTAGGTATAAACACAAAACATTAAAAAGTTTCCCTCCCAGCTCATGGGTTTTGCTGGATAATAAGGCTAGAGTGCATGATCTATAATACTTTGATGCTGTTGGTGTAGCGGGTGCGCAGGCGGGGAAAAAAACATGTGCTTTTTAATTATATCTAAGCACAGAGGGTTGGTTACAGTGACCTGGTGAACAGCTTTGATTATGAGGACTAATAAGCTAGAGAGATAGAGAAATTAATTATATTCCATTTTCATTATAGTTTCACATTAAGTTCAAAGTGATCATTTATTATTTTTGGTGCAATTTTGCAATGTTTGTTATTAATGATAGAAAATTCATTGGTGCTCGTAGGCTTTAATCAAAACACTTCTCTCTTGAACATTTGTTCTCTCATGATCTGATTGCTGGCGTTATGGTGGGATTTTCCCGTCAGTTATTTAAGATCCACCAATAGAAAGCAACTGCCAATGGATAAATCTCTACAAAACTTTACTTTTTTTGTTGTTTGAAAAGCAAATTCACACTTTAGTAATGACTTTAAAAGTCCTTTGTGCTTTCCAATGTGCATTTTTATTCAGTGTTTGACATAATTTTAAGTTTAACAGGCACATAGAGTAGCCCAATAGTATTCCATTTATATCACAACTCTCTCAGAGCTGTTGAGGTCAAGTGCATCAGACTCAAGACAGCCACAGTGTACAATAGTACTGAATCCGACTCACCCTATCTTCACTTTAAGATGCAGCTTTCTGCAAAATTCAAATGCAGTTGTGTTGTATCTCTGGTATGTTTTGTGGTCTGTGCTTACCACAAAACAGTGCGCATATGATCTGCTCAGTGCTGCAACTTTCTGGGCTGAAAGTGAATGATTCTCATGAAATTAACTTGAAAGCAGACATTATTTATGGAGCCAAACTAGTCTCAAAATAATACATTTAGAAAAAAAAAATTGTATGTGCACAGCACAATTCACATTTCTAAAATCCAATTTGTAAATTCAGAACACGATTCATAAATACAAAGATCAAATTTGTAAGTTCAAAATACAGTTTATAAATACACAAATCCAATTTGTAAATTCAAAACACAGTTCATAAATACGCAATTCAATTCATAAATTCAAAACACAGTTCATAAATACACAATTCCGATTCGTGATTTTAAAACACAGTTCATAAATACGCAATTCCAATTGGTAAATTCAAAACACAGTTCATAAATACACAATTCCGATTCGTAATTTCAAAACACAGTTCATAAATACGCAATTCTGATTTGTAAATTCAAAACACAGTTCATAAATACGCAATTCCGATTCGTAAATTCAAAACACAGTTCATAAATACGCAATTCTGAGTTGTAAATTCAAAACACAGTTCATAAATACACAATTCCGATTCGTAAATTCAAAACACAGTTTATAAATACGCAAAAAACAAAGAAGGTCAAGATGCTCCAGGATTGGCCAGCCCAATCACCAGATATGAACATTATTGAGCATGTCTGGGGTAAGATGGAGGATGCATTGAAGATGAATCCAAAGAATCATGTTGAACTCTGGGAGTCCTGCAAGAACACTTTCTTTGCTATACCAGATGACTTTATTAATAAGTTATTTGAGTCATTGCAGAGATGTATGGATGCAGTCCTTCAAGCTCATGGAGGTCATACACAATTTTCTACTGCACCATCACTTTATATTAGACTTTTGTCTAAGCATAATCAGACCTTACTGTCATGATTATATTTTATTTTGGTGAAATAAGCGCAATCTAGAGGGCTTTGCCTTCATATAAGCCACTTCTGATACCAAATGATCAACTAGAAGTCAAGTTATTATTTGTTGTTCCTAAAATGTGGATAGGCGACAAGACCTTTGTCAGATTTGTCACCTTTGTATATTTCTACTATATATTATGTACTGTGTGAGTGTGTTTGTATGGTTGAAGGCAAATCAATAGACCTCCTGTGCAGTAAATTAAGCCAATGGTCAATTTGTGAATGCGATAAATTTACATTTTTCATTTGATTGTGAATGTGAAAATGTATGGTATAGTATTCACCTATACAGTGCTCAACATACATGTATGAGGACATCACTCGTAAATCTCTGATTTAAATTATTATGTTCTATAGGAAGCTGTATAATATTATGTTTGTGCATATACTGTACATTATATCAGTCAGTATTAAACTCAAACTCTGAGGTTATTTAAGAAAATAAAATACGAAAACAGTCCAAAAATAAGTACACCGAAATTGATATGTTAGAGAAAAATACACAATTCCGATTCGTGATTTTAAAACACAGTTCATAAATACGCAATTCCGATTGGTAAATTCAAAACACAGTTCATAAATACACAATTCCGATTCGTAATTTCAAAACACAGTTCATAAATACGCAATTCTGATTCGTAAATTCAAAACACAGTTCATAAATACGCAATTTTGAGTTGTAAATTCAAAACACAGTTCATAAATACACAATTCCGATTCGTAAATTCAAAACACAGTTTATAAATACGCAATTCTGATTTGTAAATTCAAAACACAGTTCATAAATATGCTATTCCAATTCGTAAATTCAAAACACAGTTCATAAATATGCAATTCAATTTTGTAAATTCAAAACACAGTTCATAAATACGCAATTCGATTTGCAAATTCAAAACACAGTTCATAAATATGCAATTCAATTCGTAAATTCAAAACACAGTTCATAAATACGCAATTCGATTCGTAAATTCCAAACACAGTTCATAAATATGCAATTCGATTCGTAAATTCCAAACACAGTTCATAAATACGCAATTCGATTCATAAATTCAAAACACAGTTCATAAATACGCAATTCGATTCATAAATTCAAAACACAGTTCATAAATACGCAAGTCCATAAATACACAATTCCGATTCGTGATTTCAAAACACAGTTCATAAATACGCAATTCCGATTCGTAAATTCAAAACACAGTTCATAAATACGCAATTCCGATTCGTAAATTCAAAACACAGTTCATAAATACACAATTCCGATTTGTAAATTCAAAACACAGTTCATAAATAAGCAATTCCAATTCGTAAATTCAAAACACAGTTCATAAATACACAATTCCGATTCGTGATTTCAAAACACAGTTCATAAATACACAATTCCGATTCGTAAATTCAAAACACAGTTCATTAATACACAATTCCGATTCGTAAATTCAAAACACAGTTCATAAATACACAATTCCGATTTGTAAATTCAAAACACAGTTCATAAATACGCAATTCCGATTCGTAAATTCAAAACACAGTTCATAAATACACAATTCCGATTCGTAAATTCAAAACACAGTTCATAAATACACAATTCCGATTTGTAAATTCAAAACACAGTTCATAAATACGCAATTCTGATTCGTAAATTCAAAACACAGTTCATAAATATGCAATTCCAATTCATACATTCAAAACACAGCTCATAAATACACAAATACAATTAACTTGGGGAAATATTAATAATTTTTACTTGAGAACTCACAAATTATGTTATATTTATGAAGTGTGTTTTGAATTTACATGAATTTTATTTTGTATGTGTAATAATTTGGAGACTGATCTGGCTCTATATTTATTCACCCCAAAGGAATTCGTATTTACACTGTCTGTCAGCATCCCTATATACTATTTACCAAACAAAAAGAAAAAAAGAAATGATATGCTGAGTAACAGATTTATCTTTGAATCTCCTAATTTCCTGTATGCTGACTTTGTATATTTGTATGCGGTGTATTTTCCCTTTTGAGGCTTGCCATTTCCTAATGACTAATACGGAGTTAACTTAGTTTGGCTATTGTTTGTTATTTTCTTATATTTGCAAGAGATTTGGTAACTGGATGTATCGAATGTTAGAGAGAGCATTTGATCGGTCGGAAGACTTGATGAAATCTGAAGTTTGAGTTGACAACAAATCCATTCAAGTTTCTTCATTTTACTAGAATTACAAACCTACAGTATAGATTTGTATGGTTATGTCTTTTAAATGGATAATGCATATTTTGTCACTGTTTGGAGCACACTGGCTTATAGTATACCTTAAGACTAACATATTTATACTAAAATCTAAGAAAAAACTTTAAAATGCTCCAAATGTTTTCTTGATTACTCTGCTTGTATCACTGGATGGTTAAACATTTTATAGAGTTTTAAAGAAAGTTATTGTGATAATGCTGTGTTACTGCATGAGCTGGTGTAGGTGTCTGCTGAAACTGTGAAGACTGATTGACACTGTGAGTTAGTGTGAGATCCCAACGCCTCCACTGTTCCGTCAGGAATGACGTACATTTACAATCTCCAGGTTTAAGGGATTCTCAAGCGTAGGAGAACAGACTTATCTGTTGTTGTCACATTAATGTTTTAAAAGCTGTTGATCAAGCAACTATTATTGTTCACAATGTATTACTGCTTATTGAAAAACGTATTTGCAGTTAATTATTGTGCTTTTGACCATGAAAAGTGCATAGCATGAATGCTGATCTGAATACAGAATCACCCTGAGCCCTCTGACTTCCTTAAATACCTGGACCCAGTCAGAATATCCTTCAAGTATAGAGGTGTTTGACATAGCATATGAAATTTGCTTAAAGCAGCATGCTCGATCTGCAGAGTTCTGAGGGGAACAGCAGGTAATTTGAATGTACTGTAAGACCCAAAAGAGCACACTGTGAGTCAAGCAATCCTCAAACTACAAATCTTTATGATAATGCCTATGTTGGAATGAAAACACAAAATAAATCCAAGTATCTGAGGATTCTTCCAACTATACACTACCTGACAAAAGCCTTATCATCGATTCCAGTTGTAAGAGCAACAAATAATAACTTGACTTCTAGTTGATCATTTGGAACAGCGGCAGAAGCTATAGATTTTTCCAGTTTATCATCTGTTGAACTCCATCCCACAGGAGAGGGCGAGTTCTTCAGCAGGATAGCACTCCTTCTCATAATTCAGCCTCTACATCAAAGTTCCTAAAAACAAAGAAGGTCAAGATGCTCCAGGATTGGCAAGCCCAATCACCAGATATGAACATTATTGAGCATGTCTGGGGTAAGATGGAGGATGCATTGAAGATGAATCCAAAGAATCATGTTGAACTCTGGGAGTCCTGCAAGAACACTTTCTTTGCTATACCAGATGACTTTATTAATAAGTTATTTGAGTCATTGCAGAGATGTATGGATGCAGTCCTTCAAGCTCATGGAGGTCATACACAATTTTCTACTGCACCATCACTTTATATTAGACTTTTGTCTAAGCATAATCAGACCTTACTGTCATGATTATATTTTATTTTGGTGAAATAAGCGCAATCTAGAGGGCTTTGCCTTCATATAAGCCACTTCTGATACCAAATGATCAACTAGAAGTCAAGTTATTATTTGTTGTTCCTAAAATGTGGATAGGCGACAAGACCTTTGTCAGATTTGTCACCTTTGTATATTTCTACTATATATTATGTACTGTGTGAGTGTGTTTGTATGGTTGAAGGCAAATCAATAGACCTCCTGTGCAGTAAATTAAGCCAATGGTCAATTTGTGAATGCGATAAATTTACATTTTTCATTTGATTGTGAATGTGAAAATGTATGGTATAGTATTCACCTATACAGTGCTCAACATACATGTATGAGGACATCACTCGTAAATCTCTGATTTAAATTATTATGTTCTATAGGAAGCTGTATAATATTATGTTTGTGCATATACTGTACATTATATCAGTCAGTATTAAACTCAAACTCTGAGGTTATTTAAGAAAATAAAATACGAAAACAGTCCAAAAATAAGTACACCGAAATTGATATGTTAGAGAAAAATATTAAATTAAACATTTAAAAAGAGCAAAATTCAAGAGAAACAAAAAAAGTATGTTTCGTTGAAATTTTGTCCTTTATTTTCCAATATTTCACATGAATTTAAATATATTATCGTTCTATTTCTAAAGATGTTCAGTAACTAAAATATTATTTTAATAAAGATTCTACTTTGTTCAAATGCACCCTAGATAAAAAATATTTATTTTCAAAATGGGGTGTACTCATTTATGTTGAGAACTGTATATATAAATGTCCAAAGAAGGTTTGTGTTGTATACAGAACATCTATAATCAAAAAATCTAGTGCAAAATCTTGTTATGGACACTATTAACTATTAACTCTCAGCATTCAAAAGTGATTTATGCCACCATCAGACACTTTTGTTCATTTCACACAGCTTTAAAAAACTAGACTGCTCTCATTGGACTGCAGAATCTCTACAGTCTCCATCTCCGTTTGAATCCTCTCCAACTCCCCACCTGTTCCCTGTTGGTCTACTTTTGATGTATAAATCTGTGAATTCACGTCCGGTCTCCAGAGATTGGTGCAAGTGAGACCAAGCAGGCCTGTGCTGAACTGACACATGAGAATAAAACTGTCAGCACTGATCTGAAACAAACAAACACACACACATACTGACCAGACCACATCAGGCTGTCCCATATTCCCCCTCTTGATTTATTAGCCCTGCTTTCCATCACTTTTGTTTTCCCTTGGTGGGAATGTGGATGCGGTTTGTTTGGACGTCTTTTCACACTGACTGTCAGGCAATTAAAAGCCAATATCTGCTCAGCGCGGTGAGGTGAGTCATAGCTTATAGTGTTTCCGAGGGCAGAGAGAGAGGAAAGGCATTGAAGTGGAGAGATGGAAGGATAAAAGATGTACCTTATATCGGAACGATGTGTTCGCTCTGTATAGCCTTAGGAAGGTGTCTGTGTCAGCAGCCACTGGCATAAGAAACACAGACAGCAACTTCTGTAAGCCAGTCAGCTCACCTGGATATTCTGTTCACCAGCGGGTTTAAAATATTAACTTTTTAAAGAATACAATGTTGAATTGTTTACTTTTAATGATTCAGTTTTTTTAGATTCAACGTCCAAACACACATCAAAATGTTTTGTTCAATGGGTGATGGAAGACACTAAATCATTTACAAAGATTTTCAAAAAAAAAAAGAATAAAAAAATATAGTAATTTAACATAAATAAATGATTAATATAAATTCATTAGATTAAATTCAATTCTGGTGCAATTTATTATGATTATAATTTATTATCACTTTTTATTATAACATGTTTTATTAAATTTATTCTCATCGTCTGTATGAAAATAAATAAATAGTTTATTATTATTTTCAATGTTGGTATAAATTGATCATTTTTTATGGAAATTAATCATCATACTGTACATTTTCAGAAATAAAGGTGCGCGAGCTGTCACTGGTGTGGTACCTTTTAAAATGGTACAAATTTGTACCCAAAAGGTCCATTATTAATACCTCAAGGGTACATTCAGTTGAAGTCAGAATTATTAGCCCCTCTGTTTATTTTTTTCCCCAATTTCTGTTTAACGGAGAGAAGTTTTTTTCAACACATTTATAAACATAATAGTTTTAATAATTGATATCTAATCAATGATTTATTTTATCTTTGTCATGATGACAGTAAATAATATTTGACTAGATATTCTTCAAGACACTTCTATACAGCTTAAAGTGACATTTAAAGACTTAACTAGGTTAATTAAGTTAATTAGGCAGGTTATGGTAATTAATCATAATAAAAATAATAAAAGCAAGTTATTGTATAACAATGGTTTGTTCTGTAGACTATCGGGAAAAAATATAGCTTAAAGGGGCTAATAATTTTGACCTTAAAATGGTTCTTAAAAAATTTAAAACTGCTTTTATTCTAGTCGAAATAAAACAAACAACACTTTCTCTAGAAGAAAAAATATTATCAGACATACTGTGAAAATTTCCTTGCTCTGTTAAACATCATTTGGGAAGTATTTAAAAAAAGAAAAATAATTCAAAGGGGGGCTAATAATTCTGACTTCAACTGCATTACTACCTAAAAAGTACAAAAGAGTTCCTCTTAAAATGTTTAGGTACTAATATACTTTTGAGGTACCAATATGGACTAATGGAATAAGTACAAATGTGTACCTTTTAAAAAAAGTACTACCACCTCAGTGACGGTTCGCGTACCTTTATTTCTGAGAGTGTAGTGTTCCTTTATTCTGGCTCTTGTTGAGACATGAGTCGACTAATATCACACTGACCTTTTGCTAAGTAAATCCACACGAGATCAAATATAAACCAGATTTGCCATTAGAGAGATATTGTTCACTGAAGACTCATAAATCATCATAACCGGATAAGTATCGAGCCTTATAACAGCAGAATCCCCTAATAAAGATGAGTTTGTTACCCAATGGAAATGAACCTCATGCTCATGACTTTTTAAGCTTACATCAACTGAAAAAAATCATAATAATGATAATCTTATAAATCTCTTATTTTTCAACCTGCTTTGAAATGTTACACAGTCCACAATGATGACAGTCCAGTTCACAGTTCAGATGCATTTGAGTTTCTTTGTTCCGCTGAACACAATAGAAGATATTTTGATAAAGGCCGAAACGCCGTTGAGTTCCATAGTATTGTTTATAATGATTCAATGATTACCAGTTTCCAACATTCTTTAAAGTATCATCTTTTATGTTCAAAAGAAGAAATAAATTCATAAAGGTTTAGAATCCCTTTAGGGTGAGTAAATAGTGAATAAATATTCATTCAAATATGCCTTTAACAATATCAGTGCACTTTTAAGATATACAGTTGAAGTCAGAATTATTAGCCCCCCTACTTATTTTTTTCCCCAATTTCTGTTTAACAGGAAGATTTTTTAACACATTTCTAAACAAAAACTCATTTCTAATAACTGATTTATTTAATCTTTGATGACAGTAAATAATATTTTACTAGATATTTTTCAAGACACTTCAGTACAGCTTAAAGTGACATTTAAAGGCTTAACTAGGCACATTAGGCTAACTAGGCAGGTTGGGGTAATTAGGCAAGTTATTGTATATCAGCGGTTTGGTCTGTAGACTATCGAAAAAAATATAGCCAAAAGGGGCTAATAATTTTGACCTTAAAATGGGTTTAAATAAATTACAAACTGCTTTTATTCTAGCTGAAATAAAACAAATACGACTTTCTCCAGAGGAAAAAATTATGTCTGTTAAACATCATTTGGTAAATATATATAAAACAAAAAAAATTCAAAGGGGGGGCTAATAATTGAACTGTATATTTAGTTCATATTAATTTTTGTTGAATGCTTATCAAGACAATTGGACTTTATTGAAAAATTTCTGTGTATATACCAGCCCAGATACATTAAAAAACTTTAAACCCATTAAAAATGCAACTTTGTGTGATGCAATGTGGATGGATGTAGAAAACTTATTATAGCTTATTATATATTAAGACCCTTTAATCTGCATGTCTCTGCACACAGAACATGGTTTGAACAGTTCTGGTTGCTCAAACCTGCTCGGGAGCAGGCTTATTACATATAAACAGGATTAGATCAGGTCTTTTCAAGATACTAAAGGTGTGTATCGAATTCTGATATTTTCTCACAGTAGTAATTATATACACTTGAGTAAACGGTAAATAGTTTTTAAAACAATACATCAAGAAGGTTCGAGTCCTGGCTGGGTCAGTTGGCATTTCTGTGTGGAGCTTGCACAGTCCAAAAGACATGTGGTATAGGTGAATTGGGTTGGCTAAATTGTCAGTAGTGTATATTTGTGTGTGAATAAGAGTGTATGGGGTGTTTCCCAGTGATGGGTTGCAGCTGGAAGGGCATCCGCTGGGTGAAATATATGCTGGATAAGTTGGCGGTTTTTTCCGCTGTGGCGACCCCTGAATAATAAAGGGACTAAGCCAAAAAGAAAGTAAATGAATGACTGAATAAATAATAATAATTGATTACACGTTTTGACAGCTGATATGCAGGTGATTTGCTGTTTCGCAAAAGTTGCTGACACTTTTACCAATATCAAAATGCTTTTTTGATGCAAAAATAATTTAAGCCATTGTAAATTATTCCTTAAGCCAACTAAGTAACTTAAATAGACCTTCTATAATAAAAAATACACTTTAAATGTAAAACTAAATAAATTGCTAAATGAAAGTGTAAAGCCTGCAGCCCACAACAAATGTGTAAAGTTATTGCATATCATATTTAACAAACAGTTATGTAATTTTGCTCACATGAATAATTGAATATTAATCAGATGTCATTACGCTGCTGCCAAGAGCCAGTCGTTGCATTGCTGATCATGATTTCGAGGATCAACAGATCCGTCCTTCACAACACACAGCGATCTCAGATCAGTTCATCCAGACATTTTAGTCTGATTCGCGGACTTGTTTAAAAAACCAAATTATCCAAAGATCAGTTATCAAGATTAAAAGATCCAGGATCTGATGAATCATTTTAGATCATTTAAGCGAGGTATGAAGAATGGACCCCTTTTGTCTGTGTGAGACTTGTTCTGTTGTTTCTGTAAATTTCCGCCACATCTCAAAAGCAGCAGCTCGTTTGAATTTAAACGGACACACAAAAAACAGTGTGGTCTTTTTTTCTCACACCAAAATAGGGGCAAAACTCATTCATTCATTTATTTTCCTTTAGCTTAGTCCCTTTATTCATTTGGTTCTCCACAGCGGAATGAACCACAAGCCTATCCAGCAAATGTTTTATGCAGTGGAAAGGGACAAAGTTGAGAAGTTCTAATAATAATCTTAGCATTTAAAGTTGAAATCCACAGAAACATTCTGGTCACACCAAAGATTTAGTTCATATCTAATGAAAAGGAGCATCATGTGTTCTCTCTAAGTAGGTGTGAAATAATGCTCTGTGGATGTGCTCTGGGAGCGGCAGTGATGCCCCTGGATTTGGGGGTCAATCCAATTGTTTTGAAATCCAATATCTGTGTAAAACTGAAGACCTGGACTGTTGCCATAGAGACAGAACTTAGTTTATGAGGCATTGCAGTTGTTGTACGCATCATCGGATGAGCCGAATGAGTCGGATGAGTCATCGGAGGACACGCATCACTCTCTTTTTAGGAAGGGAAAAAAACAAAACAAAAAAATAACACTTGGCCTTCTCCGCTGATCTCCACAAGGCCAAACCTATTTGAAATGCATACTTCAGTTTAAGGAATTGTAAAAAGTCGATAAATTAATAATAGTAATTAAAAATGAAAAAGCAATCTGTGCATAGAATTTTTTTTTAATTAAAATTAATTGTTAAGGGAATGTTGGTCTAGATCAGAGATACCCAAATTAGGGCCTGCGGGCAAAAGTTGGCCCTTGGTAAGCTTTAATTTGGCCCGCCATCCAATCTTAAAAGAGGTGTAGTTTCTTGTGGTAGTTTGTTTTATTGTTAAGCTACAAAAACAGCAAATAACTGAATACAAAAAACTGAAAATAATGTTTCAATTAAATGTTGTAAATTAATCGGATAAAAAAAATAACGCTGTCACTGATGGATAGAAGACAACTCAGAAGACATCAGCAGAGTCAGGTGCAGCTTTACTAGTGTATTCAGCTTTGTTCTCTATTGTGTTAAAAAGGAATTGTGTTTTTATTGTAATAAGTTCTATAAAAATTCTATTTCATTATTTAATATGATTAAATCTATTTATTTATTCAGTTTATTTATTAACAATATCTAATAAATTAAGAAATGAACCATGGCAACTGTAATAAACACTCAAAAAAAATATTTTGCTGCTTGTTCGACCTACTTATGTAAAATGAGCTCATACAACACAATTCTTGAGATTTTTTTGGGACAACTTAATTGTTTTATGTTTAATCCACTTAAATGTGTTAACTTAATTGATTTGTGTTGGGACAACCTGAACGAATTGTGTGGAATCCTACATTTTATACTGTGCAGTTTGGTATGTTTACCTTCTGCCCACAACCCTCACTTAAGTTTGGTTTTTGGCCCTTTATAAAAAAAAGTTTTGGGCACCCCTGCTCTAGATGACTCAACAGACTTCAAGCCAAGGTATATGACTGTTGAATTATAAAGCATCAACTATATTTACATCCACAGTATTGAATAGTAACATTGTTTTAAGTTTGTACTACAGTTACATTGTCTGTAACTGTAACGTGCTCCTGATGGATTCTGATTGGCCTTTGGTGTTTTAATCACTCAAAGGGGTTCTGAAAAAGACAATATATAGTTATTGTTATGGCTTTAAATTGTACTGCATTTGACACTTGTAGTTTTAATTTTGTTGACAAACTATTCACATTTTTTATGTTTATAAAGGGGTAACTATAATTGAAAACTTCTGTATACCATTTACCCAGACTAGAGTGGTTCTAAACATTAAAAACAAAAGTGGTTCTAGACTGCTGAACACTAAACAAGATTATTAGAAGAGTTTTGTAAACCAACATTGTCATTGACATCCATAGTAGAAACAAAAAATAGTAAGTCAAATCCTGCTGCTTTCTAACATTTTTCAGAATATCTTCCTTTGTGTTTAACAGAAGAAAGAAACTCCAACAGGTTTGGAACAAGTAGAGGAGAGTAATTTATGACAGAATTGTAAATTTTGGGCAAACTGTCCTTTTAAATATATTTTATTTTAATAAAATAAAAATACAAAAAATATTTCCACACTTGTAATAATATTTTATGCAAGTTTTAATAGATGTTATAATTTCTAGTAATATTATTTAAGTTTGATTTATAAATTTAATGCAAATTTTATTATGCAATCATTAACTAAATTATTTATTTCACCTCAAAAAACTGTTTTCATCTACTGAAACTAAACTAATTAATTTTTAAAAAGTAAAAAAGAAATCTTTCTTCTTTATTATTTGTTCTTTACATTTGTGGCAAAAAAAAATGCAAATAAAGCTAGACAAATTAATGCAACTAATCAAAACCGTTTTCTACAGTGGCAGTTTGTAATGTGTAATGTGAAATATGTCTCCATAAATAACTCTGCATCATTGTCCAATTAGTTTTTCACAGGTTTTTTTTTCAGTGTTATTGCTGTCTGTTTCATCAAGTTGTCTAAAACACAACCAAGTAATGATGCGGTGGATTTAGTGAATCAGTGCTGTATGATGAACCGAACACGGAGGTCGATCAGACGTTATTGTCAGCCTCCCTCGGACTCATGCCGAGTTCAGTAATAATAGTTAACAGATTGAAGATCACCATCATCATCTTCATCCGCAGCTCCTGCTTTGAAATGTAGCCGCTCAACACCAGATCGCTTGTTAGCGGAGTCCACATCACAGAAGTCCGGCTTCTGAACAAATGTGTGATCGTGCTATTATTTTTATCTTCAAGCGGAAGAAGACAAACTGGAAAAACAGCATAACTATGTTCAGTAACTAATACACTGGTTCACCATGGTTTGATGTTGGTGCCTTAGGTTTAGCTGTGTATGGTTACTAAACAAAAAAAAAAAAAAAATCTAGGACCATGTAGTACACATGAAAATAATAAATAAATAAATAAATATCATGTTTTCACTTCAGAAGAGTTAAGAAATACATTTTTGGTTGAATAACCCTGATTTACACGAAATGAATACATTTGTTTTTCTGACTTTGTGTCGTTTTCTGCTAAAAAACAAAACAAAACTATGTATTTTTTATTTGAAATTTTAAAGAAATGTTGACAAATGAACTAAAGCAAATGCATATTATAGAATAAAACAATAAAATAATTATTGTTTTATTATTAGAATTTTGTTTTAATGGAAACATTTTAATTATTTAAAGTTACATTTTCCATTACAAATTTGGTAATATGTTTCCTACATTAATAGTAAATTACTATAATTTAATTATAAAACAGTCAACTTTATCAAATGAAATGAGTGTAGTTAACTTAAAATTGACTGAAAGTTAAATCTACTCATTTGAAAAAAGTTTTGAACTCAGTGTTGAAGGTAATGAGTTAATGAAATACCTCATTACTTCAACTTAAATGCAGTAAGTTCACAGTTTAACTTAAATGGTTTGTTGTAATCGGTTTTCTCAAATGGTTTGCGTTACCTTAACTTTTTGGGTTTTACAGTGTGCATACCCTATTAAGTTATACCCTGTTTACACCATTTCAGTTTATACTGTATATAGAAGAGCTAAAATAGAGCTAAAAACTCAAAATATTTTGAAAGTGCTTCTTCAGATGAAAATAATGTAATGTGTTTTTGTTGTCGATCACAGCTGAAGATGACGTGGTGTCTATGGCTGATTCCACCATCACTGTGGAGGACATCGAGGGAGAGCTCTTTAAAATCGAGAGGATAAAAGATGCACTCGTGCGCAAAGAGTCTGAGCTCAGATATATGTGAGTCTGCCTTTTTAGACTGAGTCTGACTGTGCTTTCTTGCTATGATAGAACCACAGGTGGCTGCCTCAATTGCATAGAAGAAACTGGCATAGCTGTTTTCACACAAATAAATTTTTGAAAATACTTTACACTTTAAGTGAAACTTTTAAAGCAAGGGAGACAAATTAGGACATTTTGCCATTAAGAGGTACACTGAAAAAAATATTCGAACATGATTACTTGGATTTACAATTTTTTTTTAAGCTAAGTGGTTGTAAACATTTTATTTGGGTTGAATATAAACAAACAAATTAAGTTGAACATTACTGAACTTAATTTAATTGTTTAAATTCAACCCATACTTTATATATTTTCAAAGATTCATCATCATTATTAACAGACTAAGTCTAGTTCAGGACATTTTTTAATCCACAAAGCAAATTAATTATACAAACAAAGCTGTACAATAAAAGTTGAACAGCTTTGGTCACCATTACATCTATTATATGAAAAAGCAGCTTTTACATCCTGCAAATTGGGGTTTATTTATAAGTAACTACATGTCTTTTAAGGCATCGTTCACCCAAAAAAAAAATAGCCTACTCACAATTTACAAACTCTCAAGTGGTTCTAAACCTGTTCAAGTTTTTTTCTTCTGTTGAACACAAGATAAGATATTCTGAAGAATGTTGGAAATCGGCAGCCATTGACATCCATTGGAACAAAATACACTATGGAAGTGAATGGTTATTCGTTTTCAACATTTATCAAAATATCTTCTTTTGTGTTCAACAGCAAAAAGAAACAAATTTTTCATTCAGGGACCATTTGAACAAAATGCATCTGTCCAGTGCAGAAATGTAAGATCTACAGGCATAGATAATGTGATAAAAGCAGGGGAAATTGTTGAGGATGTTTATTGGTTTATTGGAAAGTGAGTTTTATGTGCTGGTGATACAAGTCTGCTTGATCTCGACACCAGCTTCAAATGTATGTGTGTTGTTATTTGTATGATAGCAGTGTGCATAGTACCTATCAAACCATATTATGTGTAATTTCATTGCCAAACCGACTCCTTTAGCATCAATCAATGAAATCTGTTTTGATAAATTTATGCTGTTCGCTCTTACCTTGACTTCTGTCTGAAAAATATGTTGTGTTGAACAATACTGTGGATCTAAGAACATGAAGGACAATCTGAGGAGAGCTGGAAATTGGTTTTGCATTTATTTCTTGTAGAGAGAAAACTACATTTTTTGACTGGTAATTTAAAGCGTTCCTAAGGGTTATTAGTTATGTTTTATGTTTTGGGAGACTTTTATCCCATATATAGTGTATATATATATATATATATATATATATATATATATATATATATATATATATATATATATATATATATATATATATATATATATATATATATATATTTCGTCTCAGTATGGACCAACGTTTATCCTTTTCTCATCATCCTGTTTCTCATTATTTTTATTAAAGATGATTATTAATTAATGAATAAAGTTAACACATTGCTTAATATAAGAATGTTCAGTGCATTTGCCTGTCTCTTTATAACTATTTTCAGGAGCCACCAAACTAGGTCAGAGGTCACTGAGACCTTGAGTGGAACTGAAGAGCTGAGGACTGGAAACAACTGTTTCTATTGTTATTTCTATGAGTTATTACTATCTAAAATGTCTAAAGTGATTTTGCAATTTTTACAGGTAATTCTTTTAAGGTGATTTTACTTTTTATTCAAGCTAGACATTGTGTTGTAAGGATATAACTGCCTGAATGTAGATTTATACTGGTTTTTAACCAGTTTTGATAAAGATGGCTGAGAGTAAACGGATTATACTTAAAGTGTGTGTGTTCTACTTGATTGTGGATCCGTTTCACAGGTCTGGAGTCAGCTTTAAAAAGTCTAGTGGATGTTTGATGTTCATGCTTAAAATATTGTTCAGAATTGTACGCACGCACCCATGTGGAAATTTTCCTATTCTATCTGTGTTTTAACCAATCAGGTTAGAACACCTATATGTGTGACGCAGTTAATGACGTTATGTGAGAGTATAATTGTTATTGATTTGTGATTGAAAGCAGAGTGGCCTATGAACTCATTGCGAGTGTTGAAACTGGCTTCTGTTGATGAAACTGCAAACTATCTTCAGTAAACTTTATTTATATATTGGAATCTCTAACTCCGGCCCTTCTTCATCTGACAGACTGGTCATTCTTTGGGTCAAAACTGTTATTAATCCCTACAATATATATATATATATATATATATATATATATATATATATATATATATATATATATATATATATATATATATGCACATGCATACATACATACATACATACATACAGTACATACAGCCTATTGTGATTGGTTGACCATTTACAGCACCTGGTTGAGGGTCAAAGTAGAAATTGTTGAAAGGCAGCAGTAAATCCCATAGACTGAAATATTATAGAGATTTGTTATGAACAGTGTAGGGGAAAGTAATCCATTACAATATTAAGTTACTCCCCAAAAAAGTAACTAGTTGTGTTACTTTGTTACTTTTTATGGTAAATAATACGTTATGTTTATTTTAAGTAACTTTTGCATTACTTTTAAACCAGAAAAAACACTAAAAAGTGAAAATACAAATTTCATGAAGCTTGGTCTCCTAAACATCAGGTCACTAGCACCTAAAGCACTTATCATAAATGAAATAATAACAGATAACAATCTTAATGCACTCTGTCTCACTGAAACCTGGCTGAAACAAAATGACTATATTAGTTTAAATGAGGCAACTCCTCCAGGATTCTTATATAAACATGAGGCTCGTCAAACTGGTCGTGGTGGTGGAGTCGCGTCAATCTTTAGTAATATTCTTAATGTTAATCAGAGAAACGGACCTATGTTTAGCTCCTTTGAAGTACTAGCGCTTAATGTTGTCCTTCCAAACACTATGCAAAAACCTATGTTATCTCTCGCTCTAATCACCATATATAGACCTCCATGACCCTATGTCAATTTTCTAAAAGAGTTTTCTGATTTTATCTCTGACTTGTAGGAGACTTTAACATCCACATAGATGACGCTAACGACACATTAGGGCTCGCGTTTACGGACTTGCTGGTCTCACTAGGAATAAAGCAAAATGTTATTGGTCCAACTCATCGCCTAAAGCATACACTAGATCTAATTCTGTCTTATGGAATTGAGGTCACTAATGTAGACATTATACCACAAAGTGATGATATTACAGACCACTACCTCTTACTATATAAGCTGTGTTTACCTGAAATTAGCAGATCCGCTCCGATATATCGCCCTAGTAGCACTATTGTTCCGTCCACTAAAGATGAATTTATAAATAACTTACCTGATCTTTCTCTACTTCGAAATGCACCCGCAAACGCAAATGACCTTGATGTAGTAACCAGCAGTATGGATGCCATCTTTACTAGCACTCTAAATACTGTGGCACCCATCAAACTAAAAAAGGCTAGAGAGAATAAAACTACACCATGGTATAATAGTCATACCCGCGCTCTCAAAACAGCAGCCCGTGCCCTGGAACGTAAATGGAAAAAAAACTAATTTAGAAGTCTTTCGAATTGCATACAAAGACAGTATGTCCAGCTATAGGAGGGCTTTAAAATCTGCCAGGGCTGAGCACCTCCGCAAACTGATAGAAAATAATCAAAACAATCCTAGATTCTTATTTAACACCATCGCTAAATTAACAAATAATCGGTCATCTTTGGAACAAAACGTTCCACCGCAAATTAGTAGTGATGACTTCATGAATTTTTTCAGTGATAAAATAGAAGGCTTTAGACAGAAAATAGGAGATATTAAACTTTCTGCACCGCCTTATACTTCAGATCCAGTAAACACGTCTCTGAATCTAAATAACCTACAGTGCTTTAAAATCATAGAACAGGAAGAGCTAGACAAAATTATAAATAGCTCTAAATCAGCTACGTGTATATTGGACCCAATTCCAACAAAGTTACTGAAAGAATTGCTACCTGTTATAGGAGAACCTCTTCTTAACATTATCAACTCTTCTTTATCTTTAGGCCATGTTCCAAATCCTTACAAGTTAGCTGTTATTAAACCTATTATTAAGAAACCACAACTGGAACCCAGCAACTTAGCTAATTATAGGCCTATTTCAAACCTTCCATTTATATCTAAAATACTTGAAAAAGTTGTTTCTGCTCAATTATGCTCCTTTCTGCAGACCAACAATGTTTTTGAAGTGTTTCAGTCAGGTTTCAGAGCTCATCACAGTACAGAAACTGCATTAGTGAAAATAACCAACGATTTACTCTTAGCTGCTGACCAAGGGTGCATCTCGCTATTAGTTCTACTCGATCTTAGTGCGGCATTTGACACCATTGACCATGGTATCCTTATTAATCGCTTAAAGTCTACAGGTGTCCAGGGACATGCCCTGCAATGGTTTAAGTCATACTTATCTGACCGTTACCAGTTTGTAAATATAAATGGACAGCCTTCACAAATCAGCCCAGTAAAATACGGGGTGCCTCAAGGATCAGTTTTAGGCCCTTTACTGTTTACAATATACATGCTACCCCTGGGAGACATTATTAGAAGACATGGGATCAGCTTTCACTGCTATGCAGATGATACTCAATTATATATTTCAACTAAACCTGACGAGACGTCTAATCTGTCCAAGCTAACTGAGTGTATTAAAGATGTTAAAGACTGGATGACCAACAATTTTCTTCTCTTAAACTCAGACAAAACAGAATTATTACTTATTGGGCCTAAATACTGTACACAGCAGATCTCACAACTCGACCTACAATTAGAGGGATACAAAGTTAGCGTTAGCTCTACTATAAAAGATCTGGGTGTCATATTAGACAGCAATTTAACTTTTAAAAATCATATTTCCCATGTCACAAAAACTGCTTTCTTTCATCTGAGAAATATAGCTAAGTTACGAAGTATGCTATCCATCTCAGATGCAGAAAAGCTAGTCCATGCTTTTATGACTTCTAGGCTGGACTACTTTAATGCACTGTTTGCTGGCTGCCCAGCATCCTCTATTAACAAACTTCAATTAGTACAAAATGCAGCTGCCAGAGTTCTTACCAGGTCTAGAAAATTTGATCACATCACCCCAATTTTATCCTCCTTACACTGGCTGCCTGTTAAGTTTCGTATTGAATTTAAAATATTGCTTCTTACATATAAAGCTTTAAATAATCTAGCTCCTGTTTATCTAACCAATCTTCTGTCTCGCTACAATCCAACTCGCTCTTTAAGATCTCAAAACTCAGGGCTTCTGGTAGTACCTAGAATAGCAAAGTCGAGTAAAGGAGGTCGAGCCTTCTCATTTATAGCTCCTAAACTCTGGAATAGCCTTCCTGATAACGTCCGAGGCTCAGACACACTCTCCCAATTCAAAACTAGATTAAAGACCTATCTGTTCAGTAAAGCATACACTTAGTGCACCACTTAGGGGGCTTCCACACAGGTTATGCATCTTGCTGATATACACTGTGAACATCAGCTACGCTAATTATTTTCTTTATTCTCCATTTCCACCTGGGGATACTCTTCCCGAGGCCCCCAGACTATGCAGAGTCACTGATTCGATCCAAGACCAACGACGAGATGATCCCAAGGTTTCCATATCCTGGACCTGGCCGAATCCTGAACAACTACTGCGATGGTCATGGAGGAGTGGAAAACATGAGACTGATTCCTGTGACGCTCCAGAGACAGACGAGTCTTCGCTGAGGCCAGCTTCCAGCCTCCGCCACTGAGACTGCAGCTCTGCACAAGACGTTTGGCCAGCGGAGAAATTAAAATGGTCGTGCCCAACTGAGTCTGGTTTCTCTCAAGGTTTTTTTTCTTCACTTCCGCCTTTAGTGAAGTTTTTTTTCCCTCTCCGCTGTCGCCACTGGCTTGCATGGTTCAGGATCTGTAGAGCTGCGCATCGATGGATTTGCTCTTCAGTGTTTGGACTCTCAGTAGTGATTATTAAACCACACTGAACTGAGCTAAACTGAACTGAACTTGAACACTACAAACTGAACTACACTGTTCCTATTTACTGTGACCTTTTATGTGAAGCTGCTTTGACACAATCTACATTGTATAAGCGCTATACAAATAAAGGTGAATTGAATTGAATTGAATTACTTTTCCTTGCCTGCATGACTAAGGCTTGATCCCTTTCAAAGATTGCAGGGTTTATTTTTTATTATTATTTTTTTTAATAGAGGAAGTCTGCTATTAACAACACACTGTATAACCCACACCTTCATTTTACCTTTAAAAAAACACATAAAAATTATATAATTTAGCATGATATCTTCTGAAAACTTCCTAAACACAGAGCTATACATGCCGTTCATACAGAATAATGAAAGATTAAAGCAATGTGTTTAGCACTTTTGTTCTTTTTATTTTATTTGTTTTGTAAAATCACTTTTCACTGAGACAATTCACTTCCACTTTTCTTCAATGCTGTCAAAATAATGAACACATTCTCTCATTGAGTGTGATTCAGCATAGCCATGTTTATTTTAATTTAGCAATTTATTTTTTAAAAAGCTAATTAATTCAAATAAAATTGAACATTCACATTACATTTTAAAAAAAGAAACTCAAATATTATTACTTATTTTTTCAAAGTTATGCGTTACATTACTCATTACTTAATATTAATATGCAATATTATGACGTAACTCACATTAATTGTAATGCATTAGCCTCAACACTGGCTATGAATCTACAGGAAGACTGGAATTACATACTAATTTTAAGCAATTCAGAATTGCTTCTTTCTCCTGAAAGACTTTAACGCCATATTTATAATGCACTTTTACTTTGTAAAACTTATAGATTGACAAACTACTACATCACACACTATATGAAATGTAATATGTGACAAATCAC